>NC_091356.1:22056806-22069306 GCF_038502225.1 Cherax quadricarinatus | reverse complement strand
GATGAATTTAACTAAGGGATGGCAGCATTTGCTAGGTCAGCAGAGGGACCTGTTACTGTAGTGCAATGGACCTTAAACGTTAAATTAGTTAAGGGTGAGGGTGTTCGTAGGAATTAAAGGCATTTAGTACTTTAGCTTTAGCTATTAAAGGTAAACAAAACTGTGACACCGTGGATTTTAAAAACTAACAGCTATCAAGGAAAAAAAACTGTCGGTTAATATCTAGTAAGGTAATTGAAAATTAAAAAATTCAGGAACGCTGAATAATAATAATAATAATAAAAATAACGAAAATAATAGAAAAATAGAAGAGGAACAGGGAGAAGACGCAGAAAAAAAAACATTCTTTGTATAATACACGTAGTGACAGTGCTAGAAATTAAATAAACGACACTAGATCAGTTACATATACAGGAAATATTGACGGTGTTTTAATAACTGACAAGGTTGGTAGAGCAGTCGTATATATATGATAGAACCCGAGTTGATTTAAGAAAAAAACAGTAATATTGAAAGAAGAGACAAAATCTCTGATTACAATTTTTAGAACATTTAAATCGATTTTAGGTATATAATATTGACCCAAAAACAGAGATTGCAGTCAAGACAGTGGAACACTGCGGCGATATCAAAAAGGCGTCAAGACACGAAAGTGTAGTAATCCTGGAATATTTTAATGTGAGTCAAGTTGACTAGAAATCCTCAGAAGGATATAAGAAAATTATCCAATACTAAGAGGTTTCCGACATCGCTTCCTGAAGGAGTTGGTGAAAACTAATTAAATCTAATAACCTCAGTGACCATGATCTGGTAAATTAGAAACCTCACTGACCATGTTCTGGTAAATTAGAAACCTCACTGACCATGTTCTGGTAAATTAGAACCCTCACTGACCATGTTCTGGTAAATTAGAAACCTCACTGACCATGTTCTGGTAAATTAGAAACCTCACTGACCATGTTCTGGTAAATTAGAAACCTCACTGACCATGTTCTGGTAAATTAAAAACCTCACTGACCATGTTCTGGTAAATTAGAAACCTCACTGACCATGTTCTGGTAAATTAGAAACCTCACTGACCATGTTCTGGTAAATTAGAACCCTCACTGACCATGTTCTGGTAAATTAGAAACCTCACTGACCATGTTCTGGTAAATTAGAAACCTCACTGACCATGTTCTGGTAAATTAGAAACCTCACTGACCATGTTCTGTTAAATTAGAAACCTCGCTGACTATGTTCTGGTAAATTAGAACCCTCACTGACCATGTTCTGGTAAATTAGAACCCGCACTGACCATGTTCTGGTAAATTAGAACCCTCAGTGACCATGTTCTGGTAAATTAAAACCCTCAGTGACCATGTTCTGGTAAATTAAAACCCTCAGTGACCATGTTCTGGTAAATTAGAACCCTCACTGACCATGTTCTGGTAAATTAGAACCCTCACTGACCATGTTCTGGCAAATTAGAACCCTCACTGACCATGTTCTGGTAAATTAGAACCCTCAATGACCATGTTCTGATAAATTAGAACCATCACTGACGATGTTCTGGTAAATTAGAACCCTCACTGACCATGTTCTGGTAAATTAGAACCCTCAGTGGCCATGTTATGGTAAATTAGAACCCTCATTGACCATGTTCTGGTAAATTAGAACCCTCACTGACCATGTTCTGGTAAATTAGAACCCTCACTGGCCATGTTCTGGTAAATTAGAACCCTCAGTGGCCATGTTCTGATAAATTAGAACCCTCACTGACCATGTTCTGGTAAATTAGAACCATCATTGACCATGTTCTGGCAAATTATAACCCTCAGTGACCATGTTCTGGTAAATTAGAACCCTCAGTGACCATGTTCTGGTAAATTAGAACCCTCAGTGACCATGTTCTGGTAAATTAGAACCCTCAGTGACCATGTTCTGGTAAATTAGAAGCCTCATTATGTTCTGGTAAATTAGAACCCTCAGTGACCATGTTCTGGTAAATTAGAACCCTCAGTGACCATGTTCTGGTAAATTAGAACCCTCAGTGACCATGTTCTGGTAAATTAGAACCCTCACTGACCATATTCTGGTAAATTAGAACCCTCAGTGACCATGTTCTGGTAAATTAGAACCCTCACTGACCATGTTCTGGCAAATTAGATCCCTCACTGACCATGTTCTGGTAAATGAGAATCCTCACTGACCATGTTCTGGTAAATTAGAACCCTCACTGACCATGTTCTGGTAAATTAGAACCCTCACTGACCATGTTCTGGTAAATTAAAACCCTCAGTGGCCATGTTCTGGTAAACTAGAACCCTCAGTGACCATGTTCTGGTAAATTAGAACCCTCAGTGACCATATTCTGGTAAATTAGAACCCTCACTGAACATGTTCTGGTAAATCAGAACCCTCACTGACCATGCTCTGGTAAATTAGAACCCTCACTGACCATGTTCTGGTAAATTAGAACCCTCACTGACCATATTCTGGTAAATTTGAACCCTCAGTGACCATATTCTGGTAAATTAGAGCCCTCACTGAACATGTTCTGGTAAATTAGAACCCTCAGTGACCATATTCTGGTAAATTAGAACCCTCAGTGACCATATTCTGGTAAATTAGAACCCTCAGTGACCATATTCTGGTAAATTAGAGCCCTCACTGAACATGTTCTGGTAAATCAGAACCCTCACTGACCATGCTCTGGTAAATTAGAACCCTCACTGACCATGCTCTGGTAAATTAGAACCCCTTCAAAATTAACTAGAGACAATTTCGAGTAATTGAACTGATTCTGTCGATTCCAAGTTGTTTTATTTCAGTAAAATTTTAAATTTGCATCTATTCGGACTATACTTATGATTATTATCCTTATTTCTGAATGGAATGTCGATAATATTTTGAAGCAAAACAGAAGACGTCAGCTGGATCGCTAGCGCACTCACCTCACACACTGATCTCCGGAGTTCGAATCTCCTCCGGGACGGCTGGAAAACATTAGGGACGTGTTTCCATAAGACACCTGCTGTCTATGTTCACTCATCAGTAATAATGGGTACCTGGGTGTTAGTGGACTGGTGTGGGTCGCATCCTGGGACAAAACTGACATAATTTGCTCTAAATGCTCAGTATACCAAGCGGTTTTCTATATAGTAGTATGTTATTGATGTCATCTATGGTCTATATACCTTGTACATGTACTTGTAGTAAATGAATATATTATTATAAAAATAAGTATCACTGTTTATTGAACTGAACTGGCAAACTGGGACTTACGCCGAACAAAAGCAGATTGAACCTTTTTTTGTCAGAAAACCACACAAGGTGTGGAAATTTGGGGGCGATAAGATAAGATAAGATAAGATTTCGTTCGGATTTTTAACCCCGGAGGGTTAGCCAACCAGGATAACCCAAGAAAGTCAGTGCGTCATCGAGGACTGTCTAACTTATTTCCATTGGGGTCCTTAATCTTGTCCCCCAGGATGCGACCCACACCAGTCGACTAACACCCAGGTACCTATTTGCTGCTAGGTGAACAGGACAACAGGCGATGACATGACTCATAATAAGCCAACCAATGTTAGATCTAAAAAGTAACTCCTATTTTCTTCATCAACAAAGTTCATTATATGCAAATGTAACTTTATAGGAATTAATCAGAAGAATTAAAGTGAAATATATTTAACGAGAAATAAGAGGAATGACTTTAATAACTTTGGCCATAAAGTGAAGATGCCAATTGTTATTGTACACAAGTGTCGAAAATTTGAAGCCAATTGGACAAGTGTCAAGTTACTTGCAAAATATTCAGGTAACCTCTCAACGGTATCCGTTAAAGGATACCTAATTATCTTTCCACTTATTCCACTCTCTCCATTATTAAAGTCGTCTCTAAATATGATTAATAAAGTCTGGCGTTAAGGCACAACATATCATCAGTAGTGATCCCAAAATGTTTCAAATGGCATGGACACTAATAAAACAAATTATAATGTTTACTCGTATTTCATTAAATATTTTGAGAGAGCCTCGCCCATCAGACAGTTGAAGAAAGTGACCGCGCACTGTAGTGGGGATCAGAATCTCTCTCTTCACAAACAGGTGGAACTTGATCTTATAACTGGTAAGTTCTACAACACACAGGTCAGTGAACAATTTTCTGCTATAATTTTGTGAGTCAGTCTGGTTTTTACTGAGATAATGCTCCTACTCCTCCACAGTTTTAGGTTCCTCGATGTCCATGTTTACATAAATGTCTTCGATATAAGAATGAGAAGCGACAAGCGTAAAGCTTAATTTTGCTAACACGGAGAGCAGATTTCCAAATAAATTGAGAGGGGGAGGACACAAGTAGGTGTACTTACCTAATTGTCACTGCAGGGGTCGATTCATAGCTCCCGGCCCTGGTATGGTTTTGGATAAATTACTCTTAAAATCAGAAAAATAACAGGCGAAGTTTAATCTGAAAAAAAACAAGAAAAAATCCAAGGAAATCCAATAAATTTGTCAGGAATAAAATGAATAATCTAGAACTAGATCATAGCTGATGTAATGGGGACTTAAGAGTATTAGCTAGCATTGCTAATACTGTGTTCCCGTTGTTAGGTAAGACACATATGCAACAGTTAGGTATCTTTATTATGAAACGTTTCGCCTACACAGTAGGCTTCTTCAGTCAAGTACAGAAAAGTTGATAGAAGCAGAAGATACTTGAAGACGATGTAATCAGTCCATCACCCTTAAAGTTTTGAGGTGGTCAGTCCCTCAGTCTGGAGAAGAGCATTGTTCCATAGTATGAAACAATATGGAGATGAAGTGACAGAATGGAGCTTTTTATAGCGCCAAGAGGTGAGACGTAGGCCACTATGGAACAATGCTCTTCTCCAGACTGAGGGACTGACCACCTCAAAACTTTAAGGGTGATGGACTGATTACATCGTCTTCAAGTATCTTCTGCTTCTATCAACTTTTCTGTACTTGACTGAAGAAGCCTACTGTGTAGGCGAAACGTTTCATAATAAAGATACCTAACTGTTGCATATGTGTCTTACCTAACAACCTGTCGGTATTTTATACCATTTTAATGTTCACTGTGTTCCCGTGTTCTCGTATTCCTACAGTTCGGATGAAATCTGCTCACAGAAGTGTATATATACCTCTTAGTCTACATTTGCTATACGGTTTACTTTAGTTTTTAGTTTAGGGATTCAAGTAGGTGAGTAATATCGTAATATTAATGATATTCAGAATCATTATTTATAAGAAAAAATCTCAGAATATTTCCATGTTTTTTTTTTTTTACGGGGAATATCTTATCCACCGCTATTGCTAAACATCTCATCTACGTAACCTACTTCCACTAACGGGCCCCGTCTACTTTTGACGCCGTCTAGAATTGCTGCACCTCACTTCTGGCTCCAGTGTATCTTTCAAGGCAGGTGAAATTGCTGACCTAGAAAATATACAGAGAACCTTCAAGGCTCACATAACTGCGATGAAACACCTCAGTTACTAGGAACACTTGAACTTCCTCAACTTGTACTCCCTGGAACGCAGGCGGGAGAGATACATGATTATATACAGTTGGAAAATCCTAGAGGGATTAATACCAAGCTTGAACACGAAAATCACTCCTTATGAAAGCAAATGACTCGGCAGACGATGCAACATCCCACCTATGAAAAGCAGGGGTGTCACTAGCAGGATGAGAGACAACACAATAAGCGCGAGGGGTCCAAGACTGTTCAATTGCCTCCCTGCATGCATAAGGGGGATTACCAATAGACCTTTGGCTGTCTTCAAGAAGGCACTGGACAGACACCTTAAGTCAGTACCTGACCAGCCGGGCTGTGGTTCGTACGTCGGGTTGCGTGCGGCCAACAGTAACAGCCTGGTTGATCAGGCCCTTATCCACCATGAGGCCTGGTCACAAACCGAACCGCGGAGGCGTTGACCCCCGGAACCTTCTCCAGGTATACTCCAGGTATAGGTCTCAGAGCACCTGAATACCTACGTTCAAGGCTAAGAGACAGATAGCATTTTATTATTGACAAGGGACTGATCACCTTCTTTCAAGTCTGAGGGACTGTCTACCCGAAAACTGCACTTCTTCCACTGTTCCCAGAATAAAAAATCATCTTTGTATACTACTAAAGAAACCTGCTGCAAATGCAAAAACCTTTGGGCAGTGATACTATCCAGTTGTCGTAAATATGTGTTTTTCTTAGTTGGTGTGTACAAGTGTCAGCTTTAAAAACCCTCGGGTAGTCGATAAGCTTCGAATCCAGTAATCCATTATCCTCACATGGTACATAGTGTGAGTGCTTTTTTATTCTTGGTGTAAACAGTAGTGTGGACACCTTCTCTCGCTTGGGAGATACTTCGAGTACATTCTCAGGCTTAATATACTAACAGTAGTGTGGACATCTCTAACTTAGGAGACAATTCGAGTACATTCTCAGACTTAATATACTAACAGTAGTGTGGACATCTCTAACTTAGGAGACAATTCGAGTACATTCTCAGACTTAATATACTAACAGTAGTGTGGACATCTCTAACTTAGGAGACAATTCGAGTACATTCTCAGACTTAATATACTAACAGTAGTGTGGACATCTCTAACTTAGGAGACAATTCGAGTACATTCTCAGACTTAATATACTAACAGTAGTGTGGACATCTCTAACTTAGGAGACAATTCGAGTACATTCTCAGACTTAATATACTAACAGTAGTGTGGACATCTCTAACTTAGGAGACAATTCGAGTACATTCTCAGGCTTAATATACTTTTAGAATACCTAAATAATTATGAAGCTTGTATAAACCGTCATTGTGTTACTGCTAAACATCTCTCGTGTTTCTACGTAGTAAGTTACAACAAATTAAGGGAACTGTATAGATGCAAGCTTATACGAAACGTTTGCTCCTCCCTGTCGCCTGTGATGGATATAGGTGTCGACCAGTGTGGATACACAGGTATAGTCCCATGCTAAGAGCTTGCAATCCTTCCGAGGATAGATGGTGATCCCATCGGGGTGGTTTGCTGGGTTATGGGTATTGTTGGCTACTAGTGATCGGGGCTCCCTCTCAGCTGGGCATCCAGCTGTAGCAAGGGTTCTCTTTATGATGTCGTTGACCTCATTGTGTCTTGCATGCCAGCTCTTGGTTTTGGAGCAGTTAAGACCATGTAGACCATATTGGTCGGCTCGTGCATCGCCGCAAATACAAGTATATTCCGTGTAGATTGGGGCAGCAAGGCACAGAGCCACTACAATACGGAGGGTCTTAGGGTCGAGGTGCGTTCCCATTGCCGATATGGGAACTGTTTGGAGGAAGTCCCCAGAGTGATGTGCGCTCACAGCTAGGAGACGGGCAATCTCTTTCTCTGATGTTGCAGCCCTGAGCATATTGGCAAGCACCTTTTCAGCGATCGGGCCATCCCAGCTTGACTGTTGGTAAGCCAGTGCTGCACTAGGGTTTGGTGCTGGAGCAGCAAGAGTCTCCCACTCAGTGATGGCACTGGCATAGTTAGGGTCCTGAGTCACTGAGATTGTTAGGAAGAATTTGTCTTATTAACTCGCTTGATGCTATGGAAGAGGATAGGAAAGCTGGTAGGGCAATCTGAGAGGATCTGCGTACTCCTAGCCCTCCAAGACTGACCGGAAGTGAGGCTTGCAACCACTGTCCATCTTCAAGGGAAAGATTCAATACACTCTCTAGCATGGTCTTAAGAAGAGAGTCATATTCCTAGAGTTTGGGACCGCTGAAGGCTGGGGAGCATCTCAGAAAGTAGGTAAGTTTTGGGATTGACAGGCACCTGGTGAGTAGGTAGAAGGCATCATGTGTATCAATGTCTTTCATCCTGCCTTCCATCGTCTGGAGGTCTTAGATTTTTTTCCTAGGATCAGATCGATGGCGCTGGACCCAAGAGGAGTGCCAAGGAGAGTGCTATTCGCTGCATCAATGGCTCGTGCTCCTGGTAAAACAGCACTAATATTCTGGATCATCTGTGGTTTGGTAGAAACTATTTCACATTTGGTGGGGTTTAACGATAGGCCCAGGCTTTCTCCCATTTCTAATTTTTCTCATGTCTTCTAGGAGAGATTCTGTTGTGCCAGCTAGGGTACCATCATCCAGGAACCAGATATTGAGCTCACTGGAGAGTGCTTCTGTGACTTCCTTGATGACCAGACAGAATAGAAAGTGGGTGAGAGGGTCCGCCTGTTGCAAGCCCTCACATGAGTCAATTTCGTGGTCCCCAAACAATAGTTTGGAAGTCACACTATAACACGATTCTATGAAGGGACAGAGGGAAGGGAAGTTTTTAGAAACTGCTTGAAGAGCAGCATCCCTTCTGACTAAGTTGAAAGCGTTGACAAAGTCCAATTTGGTCAAAGCTTTTTCATTGGACATGTTGATATATACTCATGCTGCGTGGGCAGCTGCTTCACAGCCCTGTTGAACGCCAAAACCGAGCTGAGTTGATTTCAGCATTGCAGCAGCCTCTTGACTCACCCTTCTGACTGCAGCCTTGGCGACTAGGCGCCGAAGGGTGTTACCCACTACAATGGGCCTGATTCCTCCATCCTTTTTCAGGAGGGCACACGATGAGGCACCATCTCATTTATATACTAGTGAAACAATACATTTGCCTTCTTTAAGCTTGTCCTTCCACAATTCAGGAAATTTCTTGAATGATGAACTTAAATCACTCTCCGTCTCGTGGAAGATATCACAATAAAACGCGTGATTGCAAATATGAAAAATGAAGTGAAAACAGGAAATAAAATCTGAGCGCTTTCATATGTTTACATACACATCTTCAGAGGAATAGGAAGAAGAGGCAAGAGAAGCACATTTTATATGTTAAGTTCTGATATGACACCTCTCTCAGAGGTTACAACACCTCACACAAACTGGTCCCGCATAAATCTTTCCTGCTCATATATTTGTCCAGCATCAAGGTAAATTGTTCGCTTGTCAATGAACACACTCCGTATTTATGTGAAAAATATTTTTTATCTTTAAGATTACGAACAATATTTTGGAGTATAAAATCCTAGCACGGCTCCTTCCCTTTATGAGAATATGCTCTCAGATCCCTTTGTATCTTAATTCTTTTAGAATTATTTTGAGATTCTCTTTCTTCGTAACCCCTTTTTAAAACCTGACATAAAAATTGAAAAATCGAAAATCCTATAAATAGTTCTGTAAAAAAAAAAAACAATAAACCATTTAATTCTGACAATTCAAAGTGCCTGTCTCCAACACTGAAAATTAACAATTAGGATGTCATAAGTGACTTCACAACAGTCAAAAGATGTAGGAAATAATTTACTTCATTAATTTTCGTTCTATCTCTACTAAAATTCCTAAATTGTGAATTTTACAAAGTGGCTATTCCAAAATTGTGATTTTTTTTTCCCGTGCATGGTACAATCTTCCGAGTAGGGTGATCAAGGCTAGGACCCTGGGTAAGTTTATAGAGAGATTGGACATACATATGAGTGGGAGGAACTGGGCTTGTTTGGTGTAAGGGGAAGGGAGGAAATTCTTGGGTAGTTTTGGGAATCGGTGGTTTTGATAAGGACCTTCCTTGTATGGGCCAGTAGGCTTTTTGCTGTGTTCCTCCATTCTTATGTTATGTTCTTATGTTAGGAGTGGTGTTAGTGCATGGACAATTAATGATATGAAGGGCTCTTTTCTTGCAGGATTTAATGAAAACGGAAGAAAAAATGTAGATCAGTGAAGGTTTGGCCTGTTACTTAAAAGGACACAAGTGCTACTAATGTGACATTTTACTGTGGCAACGGTTTGCTCTCTGAAAGCTTTGACAAAGCTCCTGGAGAGCGAAACATCGCCACAATAAAATGTCACATTTCTTGCACTAGTGTTCTTTTACCTAACGAATTGTCGTTAATCTTACCACATTAATACAACATAATGATCGATCGTGAGGTCACAACATACTGGAGGAGAATGAAATAGTTTGAAACCATTTTGAGGCCCACTGGTGTGCCCAGGCTGGGGTAGGAACATAGCTTGTAAGCAAGGCATCTGTGGCCGAGTGGTCTAGAATGTCACTCGAGGAACTTTACCACAGACCTTGAAGCGGTTTTGAATCCTGCTGACTGCGATCTTTTTATGTATATGTCTGCTAGTTTGTGAGTACCTAATAAGCCGAAATTGCAGAGCAGGTTAAACTCCCTTAAAAATTAGGCTTTTCCAAAAAAAAAAAAAAGTTAACTTTTTTCATTGTCAGTGACATAAAGATTTATATTTTTGGACTGAAACTAACTTAGAAACCTAACCTAAGGTCACAGTAGAATAATTTTTTTTAGCTAACTTCTGTTATGTATAGCATACGACCTCTTTAATTTATTTAATATTATTTAATAATAATTATATATAAACCATACCACGGGTGGGGTTTGAACTCACTGGTTCAAACCCCACCCGTGGTATGGTTTGTTTGCAATCGTGTCATTACGATTTCGTGAGTCAATAATTATTTATATTAGCGAAGTCCTTCCTATTGGAGGCCTGGACTTTAGTTCATAGACGATGTGGTCTTAAGAGGGGTAAAAAAGTTCCAACGAGTGAATCTGCTGGGACTTCCTACTAATTTGTGTAACATTGCAAGCTCCTGTACACACACACACACACACACACACACACACACACAGCGGGGCCAGGAGCTGATTCTCGACCCCTGCAACCACAATTAGGTGAGTAAACACACACACACACACACAAACTGAAGCGAGTTACAGGACAATTGTCCAGAGACAGCATCTGAAGCAGGTACACCCCTACTGAACGAGGAGCCCAGCGGTAAGGAAGGAGACATGACTTACGATATGGCCCTATCAGTTCACTAAGCAAGGCCGTGGAATAAAGGGAAAAGGGAGCTGTTGGGAGCAGGGATTACAGTAAGAGAGGAGGGAGACGGTGGAGAGGGTGATAGGTCCAATGCAGAGGCACGATCATGCCACCAAGAGTTACAGAAAAAAATGAGGGAAACGATGGCCATGTACAAACGAGATCCAGAGACACAGAGGGAGAGACAATGGGAGGATGGGAGGTAGAAGTCAGTGTTTGTTCATGGGCTTCAGGAGAGCGAGGGAAGGACACACAATGAAAGACGACAAGACAAAAACAGGAAATTGAAAACATCATCAAAGAAATAGGCAAGGAGGATATGACTTGAGATAGTAAATTTTCAAAGAATAGGGGGGAAATTGAAGGGAGTCGGCCAATCAAACTGTTTTTAAGACAGAAACGGCAGAACATGATCCTTCAAGAGAAACCATGGTTGAAGGAATCGTCAACATACAAGAGGGTGTTACTAGTCTGAGACCGAACAAAAACTGAATGACAGCAGCTGAGGGAGAGGACACTGAAACGAAAGGTGCTAGGAAGAGAAACAAAAGAGTCAACAGAGGACAGCCAGAGAAGGACAGAGTAACCAGCATAAGCTCACACAGAATCATCCCCAGAACCCCACAACAAAACATGCTATCCCAACACAAACCACAATCCACACTTACAGCCCCCACCTCACACTACACCATAGAATCCCAGAGCACACTGCCAGGTCCCACACCCCCACAGACCCCAGGACACAGTGTTGGAGAGGAAACTGAAAGTATGGTATGCCAATGCTGATTGAATAATGAACAAGTTGAAGGAGTGGCATGAAAGAATAAAAGAGGCATCACCGGACATCATAGTGCTCACAAAAACCAAGCTCACAGGAATGATAACAGATGCAATCTTTCCAATGGGATACCAGATAATGAGGAGATCCCAAGGTGGAGGTCTGGAGGTTCCAAGGTGGTAATTGCAGTGATGTATAACCTACCACAGAACAGCAGGAGGCCAAGGCAAGAGTATGATTCATCACTGATGAGAGTAATAGAGTAATGATTGACACACTGGCTGAATTGGCCAGAAGGGCTCATGCGAGGAGGGCAAAGCTGTTGATTATGGGAAACTTTAATCACAAGGAAATCAACTGGGAGAACCTGAAGCCACATGGGGGACCAGAAACGTGGAGGGCTAAGATGATGGAGGTGGTACTGGAAAACCTCATGAACCAACATGTAAGGGGCACTACCAAAGAGAGAGGAGAGAATGAACCAGTAAGACTGGACCTAGTATTCACCTTGAGTATTGCAGATATTGAGGACATCACATATGAAAGACCCCTCGGGGCCAGTGTTCACGTGGTTCTGAGCTTCGAATACATAGTACAGTTACAAGTGGAGAAGGAAGCTGGAAGGGCAAGATAAATGAAGCCAAACTGCAAGAGAGGGGACTTCACAGACACGAAGAATTTCATTCACGGGGTTCAGTGGGACAGAGAACTGGCAGGGAAGCCAGTAAATAAGATGATGGAATATGTGACAACAATGTACAAAGAAGTTTGTACCCAAGGGTAACAGAAATAACGAGAAAGCCAGGATGAGCCCGTGGTTCACCCAAAGGTGTAGAGAGGCCAA
>NC_091356.1:21959306-22051806 GCF_038502225.1 Cherax quadricarinatus | reverse complement strand
AATCAACCTGACGACACTGGAGGACAGGAGAGATAGGGGGAACATGATAACGACATACAAAATACTGAGAGGAATTGACAAGGTGGACAAAGACAGGATGTTCCAGAGATTGACACAGTAACAAGGGGACACAGTTGGAAGCTGAAGACACAGATGAATCACAGGGATGTTAGGAAGTATTTCTTCAGCCACAGAGTAGTCAGTAAGTGGAATAGTTTGGGAAGCGATGTAGTGGAGGCAGGATCCATACATAGCTTTAAGCAGAGGTATGATAAAGCTCACGGCTCAGGGAGAGTGACCTAGTAGCGATCAGTGAAGAGGCGGGGCCAGGAGCTCGGACTCCACCCCCGCAACCTCAACTAGGTGAGTACAACTAGGTAAGTACACACACACACACACACACACACACACACACACACACACACACACACACACACACACACACACACTCGACACGGGAGGGGACACAGAAACAAGAGGCCACAATTGGAAGTTGAAGACACAAATGAGTCAGAGAGATAGTAGGAAGTATTTCTTCAGTCATAGAGTTGTAAGGCAGTGGAATAGCCTAGAAAATGACGTAGTGGAGGCAGGAACCATACACAGTTTTAAGACGAGGTTTGATAAAGCTCATGGAGCGGGGAGAGAGAGGGCCTAGTAGCAATCGGTGAAGAGGCGGGGCCAGGAGCTAGGACTCGACCCCTGCAACCACAAATAGGTGAGTACAAATAGGTGAGTACACTCGACACGTGGACTTGGTGATAAAAGGTCTGTGATGCACCATTTGTGACCCAACTCAAAAGCTCTTCTGCTGCCATCTTTCTGATCACTTATCAATATTATTCCTCTTTTGCTCTTATTAGCTCTCCATATCTTAAATGTGTCATCGTTATACACCAACCATTTATTACCATGAACGACATCCATCCTCCTACCATGTTTCTCCTTTATCATTTTACGATTCCCGTTTTGAAAAAAAAAGAAAATATTGCTCCATTGATTTCAGTGACTCTTGATCTTGTATGTTACACGTTTTTTTTCCTCATGCCATCTAAATTTTTACAGTACATTGACATCTTTGTGTCTTTACCTATTTGATATTCATGCTTCACATGTCTTTCAGTTTGGCTTTGGTTTCTAGTGCGAAATTTTTTATTTTCGATTAAGTGGAGAGATTAATCTTCACTATAAAAGTGTATATTATTATTTTATATTTCGACCTTTCAGAATAGTTGTTGGCTTTTTATGACTTCAATTTTTAGCTAAAATTTGCAGATTATCACACTTCTAATGGAAACAGATGATACTTTACGAGTGTCTGGACTATTTACCGAGTCTACAAAAATTTAAATATTTTGACAAAAAAATCCATAGTTTTACAGCCAAAAGACTTTTCCGCCTCGAGAAAATGGTACATTTTAACACTACTGCATCTTATCTCATCTCCTTTCTCCTCTCCCATCTCTTCTGCTCCTCATGTTACTCTTCGTTTCGGAGGCTGCTAATTCTGTGTCCTTTATTCTCTCATTATCCTTCAAGAAACGAAAGTTTCTTACTTCTGCCCTTTTCATATGGAGTTTTAGGGATTTTTCTGTTTTAGTCACATTTTTCTTTCGGTAAAAATTTAATGATTTTAGTTTTCCTATTCCCTCTCCCTATTTATGCTACCACATCCACAATTTACGTTTTTTCCTTATCATACAGCCAGACATTGCTTCACTATTCTGTTCGTCCAATATTTAAACAATATGGCTTCCTTCCACGTCCCTCGCATCTTGTCATGCATTTTACATTTTCCTTTCTCTCCTGTATTAAGTTCTTCCTTTGTCTCCCACTGCTCCATCCCTTTTTCCAGAGCTTTTCTGCATATGACTTCCAGGTTTCTATATTCCATGCCCTTAGGCTACGTTTCCCCACCTTCTTCTCTAGGTTATCCACCATCTCTCATGTCCTTTTTATTTATCTCACTAAATCATTCTCTCTCATCCCTTTCTCTTCAGTAATTATCTTTAAGTCCTCTGCTTTTATCCTCTCCCTCTTTCCGGTCTTCTTAATTGCACAGATTTTTTCATTAATTCTCTTCTCTTTCTCCTTTTACATTTTTTGTCATTTATTACTTTTAGGTTGTGTGTGTGTGTGTGTGTGTGTGTGTGTGTGTGTGTGTGTGTGCGTGTGTGTGTGTTTTAGCATGCTCACCTATTTGTACTCACCAATTAGCAGTTGCAGGGGTCGAATCGTAGCTCCTGGCCCCGTCTCTTCGCTGGTCGCTTCTATATCCATTCTCTGCCTGCTCCATGAGTTTAATAGTACATCTCGTACAGCAATGTATTGATTCTGTCTCTACTAGATCACTCTCCAGGGTGTTCCACGGCCTGACAACACTGTGGCTCAAGAAATACTTCGTAACATCCCTGGGACTCATCTAAGTTTTCAACCTCCACTTGTATCCCCATGGTGCTGTCTACCATCTCTGAAACATTCTTTCACTGTCTACCTTGTCATTTCCTCTCAGTATTTTATATGTTCTTGTCATGTCTCCCTATCCCTCCAGTCCTCCGGAGTCGTCAGGTTGATTTCCCTTAACCTCTTCTCATGGAACATATCCTTTAGCTTCGGGACTAGTCTTGTTGCAAACCTTTCTACTTCCTCTAATTTCTTAAAGTGCTTGACAAGGTGTGGGTTCCATACTAGTGCTGCATACTCCAATGTGGGGCTGACGTACACAGTTTACAATGTCTTCAATGGCTCATTACTCAGGTGTCGAAATGCTATTCGTAGGTTTGCCACGCGTCCATATGCTGCAGCAGATGCTTGGTTGATGTACGTCTCAATAAATGTCCTCGGTGTGATACTCACCCCAAGAACCTTTTCCTTGAGTGAGGGTTGCAGTCTTTGACATCCTAGTGTGTACTCCGTCTGCTGTCTTCTTGGACCTTAATCAAACTTCATGACTTTGCATTTGGCGGGGTTAAATTCGAAGAGCCAGTTGCAGGACCAAGCTTCCAGCCTGTTCTGGTCTCTTTGTAGTCCTGCCTGATCCTCATTCGATTTAATTCTCCTTATTAATTTCACATCATCTGCAAACAGGGACACATTTGAGTCTATCCCTTCCGTCATGTCATACACATATACCAACAATAGCACTTGTCCTAGGACTGACCACTGTGTAACCCCGCTCGTCACAGGCGTCCACTCTGATACCTCGTATTGAACCATGACTAGTTGTTGCCTCCGTTTCACGTATTCTCTGACTCATTGCAGTGCCCTTCCTAATCTCTTGTGAGGAACTGTGTCTAAGGCCTTGCAGTCCAAGAAAATGCAGTCTACCCAACCCTCTCTCTCGTGTCTTACTTCTGTTACCTTGTCATAAAACTCCAGTAGATTTGTGACACAGGATTTGCCTTCCATGAATCCGTGCTGGTTGTCGTTTATAAGCTCTTCCAGATAACTTTCTCAATGACTTTGCATACTATACACATCAGTGACACTGGTCTATAGTTTAGTGCCTCGTGTCTGTCTCCTTTCTTAAAAATGGGGACTACATTTGCCTTGTTCCATACCTCAGGTAGTTGTGTGTGTGTGTGTGTGTGTGTGTGTGTGTGTGTGTGTGTGTGTGTGTACACGAGTGTGTGTGTGCTCACCTAGTTGTGGTTGCAGGGGTCGAATCCCAGCTCCTGTTCCCGCCTCTTCACTGGTCGCTACTACGCCACTCTTCATGCTCCATGAGCTTTATCATACCTCTTCTTAAAGCAATGTATAGTACCTACCTCCACTACCTCACTTTCCAGACTGTTCCACTTCCTGAAAACTCTGTGACTGAACAAATACTTCCTAACATCTCTGTGATTCATCTGAGTCTTCAACTTCCAGTTGTGACCACTTGTCGCTTTGTCCCATCTCTGAAACATCCTGTCTGTCCACCTTGTCGATTTTTCTCAGTATTTTATATGTCGTTATCATGTCCATCCTGTCCTCCAGTGTCGTCAGGTCGAGTTCTCTTAACCTGTTCTCGTAGGACATGCCCCTTTCTCTAGGCTCCCAACGTGCTTGTCCAGGTGAGGGGTCCCAAACTGGTGCTGCATACTCTATGGGCCTGACATACACAGTGTACAGTGTCCACGACTTCTTACTGAGATGTCGGAATGCTATTCTAAGGTTTGCTAGTCTCCCAAATGCTGTAGCAGTTATTTGGTTGGTGGGTGCCTCAGGAGATGTGCTCGGAATTATACACACTCCAAGATCCTTTTCGTTCAGTGAGGTTCGTAGTCTCTGGACCCCCGACACTGTACTTCATTTGCAGTCTTCTTTGCCCTTCCCTGATCTTCATGACTTTGCACTTGGAGGGGGTTGTACTCCAGGAGCCAGTTGCTGGACCAGGCCGGCAGCCTGTCCAGATCCCTCCGTAGTCCTTCCATATCTTCCTCCGATTGAATTCTCCTCATTAACTTCACGTCGTCTGCAGATTTCCGAGTCTATTCCTTCCGTCATGTCATTCACATATACCAAGAACAGCAGCAGTCCTAGGACTGACGTCTGTGGAAACCCCACTTGTCACAGGCGCCCACTCTGACACCTCATCACGTACCTTGGCTCGCTGCTGCCTTCCCATCAGGTATTCTCTGATTCATTGCAGTGCCTTCCCTGTTATATCTGCCTGGTCCTAAGCTTTTGCATTAGTCTCTTGTGTGGAACTGTGTCAAAAGCCTTCTTACACTCCAAGAAAACTCAATCTGCCCACCTCTCTCTCTCTCTTGTCTTTCTGCTGTCACCTTGTCATAGAACTCTGGTAAGTTTGTGACACAGGATTTCCCGTCCTTTAAACCGTGCTGGATGCCGTTGATAAGCTCATTCCTTTCTAGGTGTTCCACCACTCTTCTGATAATCTTCCCCATGACTTTGCATATAATACATGTCAGTGACACTGTTCTGTAGTTTAATGCTTCGTTTATTTTTTTTTATTATCACACCGGCCGATTCCCACCAAGGCAGGGTGGCCCGAAAAAGAAAAACTTTCACCATCATTCACTCCATCACTGTCTTGCCAGAAGGGTGCTTTACACTACAGTTTTTAAACTGCAACATTAACACCCCTCCTTCAGAGTGCAGGCACTGTACTTCCCATCTCCAGGACTCAAGTCCGGCCTGCCGGTTTCCCTGAATCCCTTCATAAATGTTACTTTGCTCACACTCCAACAGCACGTCAAGTATTAAAAACCATTTGTCTCCATTCACTCCTATCAAACACGCTCACGCATGCCTGCTGGAAGTCCAAGCCCCTCGCACACAAAACCTCCTTTACCCCCTCCCTCCAACCCTTCCTAGGCCGACCCCTACCCCGCCTTCCTTCCACTACAGACTGATACACTCTTGAAGTCATTCTGTTTCGCTCCATTCTCTCTACATGTCCGAACCACCTCAACAACCCTTCCTCAGCCCTCTGGACAACAGTTTTGGTAATCCCGCACCTCCTCCTAACTTCCAAACTACGAATTCTCTGCATTATATTCACACCACACATTGCCCTCAGACATGACATCTCCACTGCCTCCAGCCTTCTCCTCGCTGCAACATTCATCACCCACGCTTCACACCCATATAAGAGCGTTGGTAAAACTATACTCTCATACATTCCCCTCTTTGCCTCCAAGGACAAAGTTCTTTGTCTCCACAGACTCCTAAGTGCACCACTCACTCTTTTTCCCTCATCAATTCTATGATTCACCTCATCTTTCATAGACCCATCCGCTGACACGTCCACTCCCAAATATCTGAATACGTTCACCTCCTCCATACTCTCTCCCTCCAATCTGATATTCAATCTTTCATCACCTAATCTTTTTGTTATCCTCATAACCTTACTCTTTCCTGTATTCACCTTTAATTTTCTTCTTTTGCACACCCTACCAAATTCATCCACCAATCTCTGCAACTTCTCTTCAGAATCTCCCAAGAGCACAGTGTCATCAGCAAAGAGCAGCTGTGACAACTCCCACTTTGTGTGTGATTCTTTATCTTTTAACTCCACGCCTCTTGCCAAGACCCTCGCATTTACTTCTCTTACAACCCCATCTATAAATATATTAAACAACCACGGTGACATCACACATCCTTGTCTAAGGCCTACTTTTACTGGGAAAAAATTCCCCTCTTTCCTACATACTCTAACTTGAGCCTCACTATCCTCGTAAAAACTCTTCACTGCTTTCAGTAACCTACCTCCTACACCATACACTTGCAACATCTGCCACATTGCCCCCCTATCCACCCTGTCATACCCTGTCCCTTTTTTAAGAATTGGGACTACATTTGCTGTCTTCCATGACTCAGGTAGTCTCCCTGTTTTGACAGATGTTTTGAAGATTGTTGTTACTAGCACACAGAGCGCCTCTGCTTCCTATCTCAGGACCCAAGGAGAGATGTTATCCGGCCCCATCGCCTCTTGAGATACCTAATTAGCTTAGGAGCCTCTTCATCTCCTCCTCGGTTGTATGTATCGTGTCCAACACTTGTTGGTGTATCCCATCTCTCCGTCTTTCTGGAGTCATTTCTGTCTTCACTGTGAATCCTTCTTTGAACCTCATATTGAGCTCCTCACAAACTTCGAGGTCGTTTCTTGCAAACCCTCCTTCCTTCCTCAGCCTTATTACCTGGTCTTTGACTGCTGTTTTCCTCCTGATATGACTGTTCAACAGCTTCGGGTCAGATTTGGCTTTTGCTGCTATATCGTTTTCGTATTGTAGTGTGTGTGTGTCTGCAGGAAATTACTGACACTGAATAGTTGTTTAAGAAAATTAGTGTTCATTGCCAGCTAGACAAGAACTGGAATTGTTTTACTGGAAATAAGATAAACGATTTGAAATTTGTTATTTGTACAGGATACACCGTTGATATTGTATAAAAACCTATATGAGGACTGAAGAACAATAACTGTCTATTTTAGTAGATTTATACGTGCATTATACTGACCCCTGAATTAAGAGCCTGTGTCATGCTAAGAATATGTTATATTTTATTTAGCGTTTGTCACACACGCATGTACGCTGCCTCCCGACGAGCGAACCAGGTGCTATTGGTTTCACGATCAGAAGCTCCATCGTTATCCCAGTACCTTGGTTGAACCAGCCAGTCACAACGAAGCCTGCCAAAGCTGTGAAGTGACGTGGGATGCTTGTTATGCAGCTTCCCTGCTGGTCGCTACGGTTCTTACCGTGTCTTGTCCTTGCATTTTTGTTTCGATGTACATAGCTCTACATTCTGTACAAGGTTATATGTACTGTAGATTCCAGCTTATTTTGGCGTAGGAAATACAATAATTTTCTCTCTCCTGCCTTTTTGCTCGTTCCTAATATGATATCGTGCTACGTCGAGGTCTACATGTCAATAGTACACACCTGTGTTCGTAACAGAGACAACTCAATAAAGAAGTAATGTTAGGATATTTTAATTTGACAAAATTGCCTTAAAAGTTGCTCGGAACTGCTTGTCTCAAGCACTTTTTAACAGTACTATCCAAGCTGCTATACCTGGTTTTGGTACAGAATGATACACTTAATAATCTAGAGAAAATGAAATAGCTTAGCATAACTAATCATGAATTTATTTCCTGAAACACTGATAATACGATAATGAGAATAATGCAGTAGAGGTCCCATATTTTCACTCTTTAGATTATGATGTACTACTAAGAGAGTACCTGTGTGCCACTGAGTGGATACAAGGGAAATTTTCTGTAAACAGTTTAGAGGAGACTGGGTGTTAAAATTTCGTGTGTGATGGATCTGGTGTCCTGGAGGTATGTCTTTCCAATATTTACTGGTTTTCCTTTACCTAATGGCCAGGCACTGGGGTTTTTCTTCACTTAAGATTCCAAGGCTTTCCTAAGATCTCAAGCAGTTATATTTAGTAATAGATAGTTTGGAATTCTAGTTATTAATATTGAGACTGATTCAGTTGTGATATTAATCTTAGCTGAATTAAGCATTACGAAAACAAGAAAAATTATATTTGTCGTTTTTATGGCCTATGTAGTTGTTGTTAATGTTGTGGTTGTTCCTTTGGCCTTCAGCCAATGTTGAAAATATTGTCATGGTTATCCATTGAGCTCTACCTTTTTAACGCATGGTGCCCCGTGGCCTCATCGCTGAAGCTCTCGCTTCACACAGCGAGGGTCTGAGTTCGATTCCCAGCGCGAGTAGAAACATTGGGCGTGTTTCTTTACACCGGTTGTCTATGTTCACCCATCAATTTAATAAGTACCTGGGTGTTAGTGGACTGGTGAGGGACGCATCCTGGGACAAGAAGCTAATTTGCCCGAAATGCTCTGCAAAACAAGCGGCTTTTGTATATAGTAGTATGTCAGAGATGTCAGCTAGGACTGTATATCTTGTACATGTACTTGTAGTTAAGATATTATTGTTATAACCCAGAGATCTTGTATGGGTCACACACGCAATGCTTGTAAATCAGGTTGAGAAATCATTATTTTGATATTAATAACAGAAGCTACTGTCTGATGCTGCATCATGTCTTACGTGTCTATTTCTGGGTTATCGTTCCAACGTAAGTTGGAAATCTGACGTCTACTTTCAAACTTGTGGCGGATAATGACTTGGATTATTTCTTCTGGACTAGAACTTTACAAACCCGTGGCTATTTTCCTGGCTCGTTCATCAGTTCCTATTTACTACTTATCGAGGGTCTGCACTGTCCAACAAGCCGCAAATCATGTTCAATTTAATCTGATCATGAGCAGGGCCGCGGAGCGTTGAACTCCGGAACACCCTCCAGGAATCCCCCCCCTCCAGACATGCTACATCTTGGGAGGTAATCAGGTCCGGTTCCTTGGATTATGAGTTCCTCACCACCATCAAGGCACTTCTCATGAGGGTAAATCGTGTCACAACGATTTCGTAAGTCATGATGACGGCTTTGAGGGGACTTGAGCTAGAGTTCGTCACGGCCAAGCTAGCGGGAGGTTCGTCTGTAAAAACTTGCATTTGTGATCACAGTGCCTACGCTAACCTTCCTATGGTTTATAAATATACCTAGTTGGATGAATCGTATGTAGCCAGCTGGCCCAGTGGCTAACACGTCGGTCTGGAGATTTATGACTCTGATCGCGGGTTCTATCCCTGCCCGTGGTAGGGTAAACATTACCTGGTGATCATCACCTGACACAAAAGTGCTCACTCCAGAGCATGAAGTACCTCGGTAGTTCATCACTAAGTTCTGGTCTTCCGTCATATAAATTGTAGCTTCCAGGTTTCTACTCGTTTCTGACAAGATATTATTGGTTCGTGATTATTACATTGTCATTGACCATCACGAGTCATGGTACGTGATGAGGTATCACAGTGGGTGCCTGTGACGTGAAGTTAATGAGAGTTAAATCAGATTAGGACTAGGCAGGACTACAAAGAGAAATGGACAAGGTGGAAGCGTTGTCCAGCAACTGGCTCCTCGAATTAAACCCAGCCAAATGCAGAGTCATGAAGATCGGGGAGGAACAAAAAAGACCGCAGACAGAGTATAGGCTAGGTGGCCATAGACTGCAAAGCTCGCTTAAGGAAAAGGATCTTGGGGTGAGTATAATACCGAGCACATCTCCTGAAGTGCATATAAACCAGATAACTTGTGTAGCTTATGGGCGGCTGGCAAACCTGAGAATAGCATTCCGATACCTCAGTAAGGAATCGTTAAAGACTCTGTACACCGTGTACGTCAGGCCCATACTGGAGTACGCAGCACCAGTTTGGAGCCCACACCTGGTCAAGCACGTTCAGAAATTAGAGAAAGTCCAAAAGTTTGCAACAAGGCTGGTTCCAGAACTACAGAGAATGTCTTACGAAGAAAGGTTAAAGGAGATTGGCCTGACGACACTGGAGGACAGGAAGTTATGGGAGACATGATAACGACATATAAAATACTGCGACGAATTGACAAGGTGGACAGAGACAGGATGTTCCAGAGATGAGACACAGAAACAAAGGGTCACAATTGTAATTTGGAGACTCAGATGAATCAGAGAGATGTTAGGAAGTATTTCTTTAGTCATAGAGTTGTCGGGAAGTGGAATAGTTTGGCAAGATTTGTACTGGAGGCAGGAACCATACATAGTTTTGACATGTAGTATGATTAAGCTCATGGAGCAGAAAGGGAAAGAGGGCCTAGTAGCGATCAGTGAAAAGGCGAGGTCAGGATCTGTGTCTCGACCCCTGTGTTGTACCTTGGAGATAGGCCATTCTGCAAAATTTAGCTTTTGTCTGAGAATGTGAGTATCTATTAGTATTATAGCCCGAAACGTCCATTTATAGCTAAAATAGGGATTCTCAGCGTTATCTTATTATCCGTCAATAAATGAAATATACCATGGTATTACTATTGTTATTATCGATATCGATGATTTTAGTTATTATGTTAGATAGGATTTCTTATATGCAGAGAGAACAAACAAAATGTCAGGAAACCATTAGGTAAATTATTGTTCACTTGTTTAAGTCTAGCTTACTGAGGATTGGGTCACGAGACGCAACCTGATGACGGATCAGCAGACTGGCATTGAAGCAGTCTGCTCCCTGCTCTAACCAGACAGGGAGGCGACGAACAAATAATGTCTACTAATATCGGTGACCATTCTATAAATGGAAGGATTGCGGAGATCATGAGAGCGTACATAGTAGCGAAGGCAATGGACATCACGGCGATCGGATAAGGATGGAACGTTCGCTTCTGCATAGAGGCTCTCAACAGGGAAAGAGCGAAAAGCACCAAGGCATAAACGTAATCCTTGGTGATGAATGGGATTAAGGCTAGAGAGAGTAGCAGGAGAGGCCGTTGAACAGATCTGGTCACCATAATCAAGTTTCGATAAAATGAGGGTAGAATGTAGGCGAAGGAGAGTTCGACGATCAGCTTCCCATGAAAGATGAGCAAGGGTTTTAAGAAGGTTCAGCCGGCTGTGACAAGTTGCCTTCAGAGAGGTAATGTGAGGATTCCAGGATAACCTACGGTCAAAGAGGAGGCCCGGAAACCTGGCTGTATCACGTTCAGGGATACGGGAGCCATAGAGGTACAAAGAATGATCAGAGATGACAGAGCGTCTAGTGAAAGTAATTTGGTGAGTTTTGGTACTGGAAAATGTAACCCCATGTGTGGTGGCCCAATTGGAAACACGGTCGACCGCATGCTGGAGAGAAACTGTAATGAGGTGACAGTCAGCGCTTGCACAGGCAATAGTGAAGTCATCAACATAGTGATGACCAAATATTGGATGGAAGACTAGAGGCCAGATCATTTATAGCAAGGAGAAAAAGTGTTGTGCTCAGAACACATCCCTGGGGGACACCTTCAGCTTGGATAAAGTCCGGGGAGAGCACATTATTAACTCGAACGCGGAAATGTCTGTCAGTTAAAAAGTTGTTAAGGAAGGATGGTACATTGCCTCGGAGGCCTAAGAAGTGGGCTTGGGCCAAAATATTATACCACCAAGTTGTGTCATATGCCTTCTCAAGGTCAAAAAATATGGCAATAACTGAGTGGTTATTCGCAAAGGCATTACCAACATATGTATCCAAGCGTAGTAAGGGGTCTATGGTAGAACGGCCTTTACGAAAGCCATATTGACGAGTGGAGAGACTGTTGTGTGTCTCTAAATACCTCATCAAACGTCTATTTACCAGGCATTCCATCACTTTGCAAACTGCACTGGTAAGAGAAATGGGATGATAGTGGGAGGCTTCATGTCCCGTAGTACCGGTTTGCGGAAAGGGAGAACAATGGCAGATTTCTACAGCTGTGGAAGAACTCCTTGTGACCAAATAAGATTGAAAAGGCATACTGGGACTGCAAGGGCTGACTGATGTAAATGTTGTAGCATACGAATATGAATGTCGTCGGGCCCAGCTGCCGATGATCGGCAAGCTGAGAGTGTTGCCTCCAGTTCTTGAAGCGCAAAAGGCACATTATACTGTTCTTCTCTGAGAGAAGAAAAGTCCGAGGGTGCTAACTCTCTGGCAGACTTTGAGGAAAGAAACAAGGGGCATAGATGGAGTCCCTGAGAAATATGGACCAGACGATTGCCAATTTCATTGGCAACATCTAGAGGGTTTGCTATATCCACACCGGCAACCCGCAGAACAGGAGCCGGGTTAGGAGTATATTTTCCACTCAGTTTTCGTACTTATTTTCCAGACTGCACTCATAGAGGAAGCAGAGATGATGGTGGAGACATAAGTTCGCCAGCAAGTGCGTTTAGCGTCACGGATGACACTGCGAGCGATCGCATGCTTCTGCTTAAAATCAAGAAGTCTCTCAGTGGTTCTATTGTACCGGTACCTACCCCACACAGCGCGTTTCAAACGTACTGCACGAGCACAAGCAGGAGACCACCAAGGCTCGCATTTCTGAGAATGTCTGCCCAAAGTTTGGGGTATAGAATAAGAAGCTGCGGTTAAAATGGATTACGAGGTGTAAGAGCTCATCAATGGAGGACGAAGAAGGAACCTTGCTAAAAACAGTTAGTTGTGAGTAAAGGTTCCAATTTGCCTGATCAAATTGCCAGCGTGGGTTACGAAGAGATGGTGAATATGAAGGGGAAGTAAGAATGATTGGGAAATGATCGCTGTCATGTAAATCCAGGAGAACAGACCAGGTGAAGTCTAATGCAGCAGAGGAAGAGCAGACTGAGAGATCGATGCAAGAGAGAGTATGAGTCTGAGGGTCAAAATGGGTGTGAGTACCTGTATTTAAAACATGGAGGGGGTGGGTAGTAAGAAAAGCCTCTAACTGAATGCCACGGGAATCACATTGAGACCCCCCCCCCAGAGGAAATAATGGGCATTAAAATCGCCAACAAAAGTGGTGGTGGTAATGACGAAACAAGAAAGGCAATATCTGGGATAGATAATGCCCGAGAAGGAGAGAGATACAAAGAACAGAGCGTATACCACCTATGCAAGTGGATACGGGCTGCTGTGTAATGCAGCGAAGTACGAACAAATAGCTGATGGTACGCAATATCAGTGCGTAGAAGAAGGGCACTTTCGTTAAAGGTCCCATCAGGAAAAGGATCTGAAGAATACAAATTATAGCCTGAGATGGGATAGATAACAGCAGAGTGTAATTTTGGTTCCTGTAAGTAAACACCAACAGGAAAAACTGGGAGAGCAACATCTGAAGCTCACCCCGATTACCCCTGAGGCCGTGTATATTCCACTGTAAATAGGCCATGATTGGCAACGATAAAGATACCTGATATCTGCAGGTAAGGGTACCTATGGACTAGAGGGATTAGAAAAGTCCACATGCAGTGGGAAAGGAAAACGTTCAAGCAGCAAAGGAATGGTGCACTGTGAAGAAAGGAGTTGTGCAGATGGAGAAGAGGAAAGAGAAGGAACAGAGGGTGGATCAGTGTCCATTGATGGTTTGGTCTCTGCAATATATTCACTGATTGCTTCAAGTGTTTTGGAGTTCAGAGACATCGTATGGGAGACAATATTGGAGATGGAAGGAGGAGGTGTTTCAGTAAAGATCGGAACTGTAATGGACTGTACCAAGGTATGGGGGGGGAGGGGGAAAGGATGGAGGGAACTGGAGAATTGTGGGAGGGGACAGAAGAGGCAGAAACCTGGGAGGAGGCAGAAGAGGAAGGAACTTTGGACGAGACAAGGGAGGAAGGCACAGTACGAGGAGGAGGATAAACCTCCACACTTGTAACAGAGCCAGTGAAAGGGGAAGACCCAGGTACAAAGACTGGGAAGGTAAAATGTGGAGGTGGATGAAGGGAAGGAGGGGTTAAAGGAGATTTTTTGGACTTCTGAGAAGTAGAGGGACGACTGGAATGAGGTGTCGTACAAGGTCTTATCGATACCGGGGTTTGTGAGGGAGAACACGAAGTGAGAACAGACTGAGGTGTTGAAGTAGGGACGTCTGAGCCCAGGACAGCAAAAGAATTAGATGCAAGAGTGACTATGGGACTGGCAACAGCAGAGGAAGCTGCATAAGATGGGACCCCAGAAGTGGGAGGACGTTTTGAAATATGAGAATAAGAAACATGGGGAAGTCTTCCTTGGAGGCAGAGATGAGAAACTGCCATAGCATAAGGGAGACCTGCCTCTTTGAGGCAACGAATTTCCTGCTCATTTAAGTAGACCTGGCAATGGCGAGAGTACAAAGGGTGAGCATCATGACAATTAAGGCAAGAGGGAGGTCGACTGCAAGACGTATTAGAATGGTCATCGGCATCACAGACACTGCAATATTTTGCTGGGTGGCCAAATCACCAGCAATTTCTACACTTTCCAAACTTGTAACCGATGTCCTGCTACATAAACAGAGGATGGGAGTTCACGGCTGTCAAAAGTTAAATAAGCCACATAAGTGTCTACCATGAGAATTGGGAGATCTTGCAGTTCCAGCTGTTCGAGAATGTCATTGCCTCATGTCTGGAAATTCTGTTGGACTATGGTATGGGGCAGAATAACAGTACCACTACAAGAATTGAGGGAATGATGTTTTTCGATAGTGATAGGAATAGTATCAATATGTGAAAGAAGAGAAAGATCATGAGCTTGGGTAGAATTCTGGACTGTGATGATGTGCGTACCACTCTTAAGAGCATAAAAGGAAATATCTCTACCTACATGGCATAGGAGCGCTTTGCCAATACTATGGTTGGAAAGATAGGCAGTAGAAGAAGTCGGTCTTAAAGTAAAGAATTTAGTCCATTGTGTGGTCCGAAACTAAGTGTGGAAAGGGAGTTGCATGATATGTCGGTCTTTTCTGAGTAGAATGGGAAGGTAACAAAGTAACATCATCAGGAGATTGTCGTTGGCATTTAGAAGTGGGACCAGAGTTGGCCTGACGTGGGACGGGCTGGCGATTCGAAAATTGCCACACCGTAGAGGGAGAGGCCAGAAGCATAGTCAAAGGAGAGCGAAGGTCAGACAAATCGAAGGAGTCAGTCGAAACCCCGGCACCTGAAGCGGGTGACGAAACAGCACCAGCTAAAGGTACAGGGGCCTTAGGAGTGTCCAAAGAGTGGCCAAAAGATGAGGCGAGGGCAGAACAGGGTGCGGTAACACTAAGGGGCCCGGGGGTAGTGGTGTCATGGATTTGGGACTCCATGGTTAGGTTACTTCTTTCTTTTTGTTTTTAAGAAAAAGAAAGAAAGAAGAAAAGAAAATAAAAATAAAAAAAAAAATAATAAAAAAAGGGGGGACAAGGGAGGGATAGTTCCTAGGAGGAATGAAAGGCCCAGAAATCTCCCTCTGCGCCCAAGAGGACCTCAGCACCGCAAGTAGCGCAGATGCAGCATGTAACCCGTGCCATACCCTACCCTTCATGCCAGTAAACCAGCAATCCAGGATAGCAACCTCACATCTGCCATGCTACCTCGGTGGAAAAAAGAGAGGGCGCCCGGATATCCACCACAAAGCATACCTCCTTCGGCCACCACCCCCGGAATCCGAAAGGTGGCCTCCAGAGATACACCCGTCGCCCGAAAGACACCTAAAGCCACCCTCCGGGATACCGGAGAGGGATCGGGACATCCCCAGGCGATCCAGATTCCACGGCAAACTATGCCACCGCCAAGAACCTCAATGGAATGGGATGGATCCTGGCACCCTTTCCCCTACCTAGGAACTAGCGCGCCTGTGGGAAAAATCCCAAAGGCCAAAAAGAGAAAGGGCAGAAAAGGGAGGGGTGGGGAGGAGGAGGAGGAGGAAAGGAAAAAGGGGAGGATGGGAAGGATGGGATAGGGAAAGGGATTGGGGGGTAATTAGGTTCGGTCTGAGGAAGGAGACTGACAGGTCTAATTCCTCAGAAGCAAGAGCCTCTTCACCACGCCAAGGAGCCCCCTTGAAGAGGTCCTTTAATATAATAGTTAAAATATAACAAACAATATAAACACAATCTCATCTCTTAATTTCTGTCTATAAACATTATAAAACTGTGTATATACACTCAAACTGATGCTTGATGCTGTTGTCAGCAATCTGTGAGCTTGGTCGCCAGTGGGTCACGGGTACCATCCCCAATTTTCTGTTGGGTGTTGGGTGGGTTACCCAGCTCCTGTTTTCTTTGGGTGATGTGTGAGTGCTGGGTGAGAGCCTCCCATTTTCTAATGGCTGCTCGATCTCTTTGAGTCTGGAGGGACTCATTTACACTGATTTGTATTGTAAAAACAATATTTTTACAGCTTTTTTCGAAGGACCTTGGCTCGTAATTTATTTGTACACTGTAATACAACATATTTGGACCACAATGTGACCTTTATCTGGTTCGAATGACCACCTTTTAGGGAAATGCTACAAGCTAAGTCAACGAGTAAATAAGGGACTGTAATGGGACTTATCTTGAAAGACAGCTCTTGCCTACACAGCTGTCCCTGTAGACGATGTGTTGAGAAGCTGTAGTATGCACTCCCTAAGGGCTGTGTGAAAAAAAACTTATATAAGTATTATTACCCCTAGTTGGTGTTGTGTCAGCATATCTCAGAAACTGACTGTTGATGATATGTACTTGTTTGGACTCAAAAGTTCGCACCTCACTGCCGACTATAGGATGATTTCGAACCCCTTGTGACACAAGAACTGCACAGCCCTCTGTATGACAAGATGGTTCAAAACCTACCCTGCTCTTGTAGCATGAACTATGGTGTTCCATACACCATATTCGACAGGTATTGGTGACTTCATAGAAGCTGAAGTGTCCTTGGATGTCCACGTCTTCCACAGTCAAGGAATACGCACACTGGTACACTATGTTCCACAAGGTTTGTTTTTCGTGGTGATGTCATTAAAGTAGCTGTGCACACTTCTTGGTAATAGGTTTATGGTTATTATGGAGATTGTCTGAGGTACAGCAATGCACGATTCACTTCCTTTGCTCATTCTTAGCGTGAAGTACAGGTCTTTACTGCACCATTACATATTGCAATCTGCCCTGCGGCGTTTCCATCTACCCCCAGCTTCCTGGCACACAAAAGGAGTGCCGACAAAGCATATTTCCCCTGCTTGCCAAACTTCCACTATGAAGCAATGCAGAATGCTTGACTGTAGCTGTCTGGGCATAGACGCCAATGTACATCTTTAACATGGTAATAAAGTGGGTGCAGGATTTTCCTTAACTGTCCTGCTAAGGTAAGAGAGTGATTCTCTCTCCTTAAACTACACTATTTGCAACACTGGTCAGCCATGACGTGACTTACTGGCTTGCCTGGGTATGGACACGTGTTCAAAATTAAAGTGTTGACCACGAAAATAGATGCTATCAGCCCCTCTGTAGGGCTGAGTCCCTCAGGGCTGAAAAGGGCTTCTCCACAATTCATACTTTATTTCTACAAACCCTATAAAATTAATTCGTAAATCGGTAGCCTCTGTTGCAGCACCAAGTCCGTGACGCTGTTTCCTGCACATTTGGAGAAGATCATTCACACACTAGCGAGGAGAGTTACCAGTATGACATTTTTCAAAGTAATTTTCAACTTACCCGAAGGACATACACTGCTAGTCACGGCATTATGCCGGGTGAGCGCTGTATATTTTCCAGAGAGAAATTAGAGCTGGTGAAAATAATCTAAAATGCAAAAATCGGACATTGCAACATCTCTTACGGAAGAGAAGAATTTACAGAGGAGCTGGATCACAATATGGAGTAATATGCTTATATTTAAATAGAGAGAATAATAGGATAAGAAAATCTATATGAGATTGTGGAGTCAAGTTGCTGGGGAATTCAATTCGGTAAATGGCCACATGCAGCGTCATGGATACTTTGTTTTCAGTCTTCGTTACCCTAGACCAGGAGTATCATCAATATTCTGTGTACATTACCACACCCAACAACTATATATTGTGAGCATTTGAACTGTACCGGTCAGGCATGAACATGAACGTAACACTAATGAATTTTGGCAATACTAGGATATAACATTCGAGGTGTACATAAGTTACACGTATTTTGTACTGAGTTATAATACTGGAGGCTGCTTTGAGTTATTCTTAATACATTTGTTTATGTAAATCACTTTACTTGATAATTATTCAAGTCGTGTTCTATTTCATGAGTTGATCGTGGATTATTATATTCATGAGTAAGCGTTAAACTTGTAAGTGTTATAAAGCGCCGAAGAAAATGGAAGGCATTCAGATTCGATCCAAGGAAGAGAAGAGCAGGTCGAATTCCCTGAAACAAGAGTCCCTTATTGGCATCAAGGGTTCTGGAAACTTTAATGAATAACAGTATCACTGCACTAGTCATCTGCTGCTCAGGTTTATTTATACTCCCTAACACATTGAAGTTTGACCAATATATATTCTCTCTAAATGAATAATGTAAATTACCTTCACAGCTTTCAAGAATGGCTGTTTTGGTTCTGGTTAAGTCACTGATGGCCGGGCTGTGGCTCGTACGTCGGACTGCGTGCGGCCAGCAGTAACAGTCCACAAGTGCAACTAATGTGACATTTATTGTGGCAACGTTTCGCTCTCCAGGAGCTTTATCAAGCCATTACAAACAATACATGGACACAGAGGGTATATAAAGGCTCAGAGTGAGGTGAATACTAGTGAGGTACCATTTCGATGTTCACTAGTGGTAGTAGTAGTAGTAGTAGTAGTAGTGGTAGTGACAAAAGTAATACAATATGGTAGAGCAATTAATTCGTACATGAGTAAAAGGATATAAAAGCTATTACTTGGGTAACATAAAAATAGGTTGGACAAATATAAACTGGAATGAGGCAGCTTGTTTCAGTGTTCACTCTCTGTGCTTTGTGTAGTATAACAGGAGAGACTATGTGATGGCAGGGTTTACTGTTTTCAGGAGGATTCTTGCTAAGACTTCGGAGATGGTGAAGCTGCCGTTGTTTTGTTTAATTGTATTCGAAACAGCGATCAGTGCTGATTCAAGGCACTTGCGTGTGCGGAAATTAGTTTCTTTTATCACTAATTGGGCGTCTCTGAATTTCATAAGATGATTGGTGGAATTTCGGTGTTGTACACAGGCGTTGTTTAAGTTGTCGATCCTACATGCGTATATGTGTTCACTGAGGCGGGTGTCGAGGTTTCTTGCTGTTTCACCTACGTAGATCTTGTCACAGCCTCCACAGGGTATAGTGTAAACTCCTGCATTGACTGGTTCGTGGTGCTTGGGTTTTGTCCTGGTTAGATCCTTTATTGAAGTGGTAGAAGCGATGGCGACCAGTCAATGCAGGAGTTTACACTATACCCTGTGGAGGCTGTGACAAGAAACAGCAAGAAACCTCGACACCCGCCTCAGTGAACACATATACGCATGTAGGATCGACAACTTAAACAACGCCTGTGTACAACACCGAAATTCCACCAATCATCTTATGAAATTCAGAGACGCCCAATTAGTGATAAAAGAAACTAATTTCCGCACACGCAAGTGCCTTGAATCAGCACTGATCGCTGTTTCGAATACAATTAAACAAAACAACGGCAGCTTCACCATCTCCGAAGTCTTAGCAAGAATCCTCCTGAAAACAGTAAACCCTGCCATCACATAGTCTCTCCTGTTATACTACACAAAGCACAGAGAGTGAACACTGAAACAAGCTGCCTCATTCCAGTTTATATTTGTCCAACCTATTTTTATGTTACCCAAGTAATAGCTTTTATATCCTTTTACTCATGTACGAATTAATTGCTCTACCATATTGTATTACTTTTGTCACTACCTCTACTACTACTACTACTACTACTACCACTAGTGAACATCGAAATGGTACCTCACTAGTATTCACCTCACTCTGAGCCTTTATATACCCTCTGTGTCCATGTATTGTTTGTAATGGCTTGATAAAGCTCCTGGAGAGCGAAACGTTGCCACAATAAATGTCACATTAGTTGCACTTGTGTCCTTTTACTTTACATATTGTCGGTAATTCTACCAACTTTATTACAGTAACAGCCCAGTTGATCAGGCCCTGATCCATCGGGAGGCCTGGTCATGGACCGGGCCGCGGGGGCGTTGATCCCCGGAATAACCTCCAGGTAACCTCCAGGTAACCATTTTGGTTCTGGTTAAGTCACTGATGGCAGTACCATTTTGGTTCTGGTTAAGTCACTGATGGCAGTACCATTTTGGTTCTGGTTAAGTCACTGATGGTAGTACCATTTTGGTTCTGGTTAAGTCACTGATGGCAGTACCATTTTGGTTCTGGTTAAGTCACTGATGGCAGTACCATTTGCTCCAGCTGCTCTACCGTTACATAATAGAGGAGCCTTAAATAGATTCTGAACTACGCTATTATTGGAATATGATGCAGGTTTAAGGAGCGGTTTCGGTGCTAGGTGTATTGATTATGTGCAAAACTCTGTTCTAAAATCCTGAGAAAAGATGAAGGGAACTGCAGTTCTGTAATAATTTGATATGTGTATGTGTATTTTTCAAGGCATTCAGGGATGCCAAATGTGTGTGGACAAAAAAGAAAAAAAAACTATTATTATTCTCTAATTAGTTTGCGTGCTCTGGCTAGAACAGAAATATAACCAAGCATTCTTATCAGTGGGTTTTTGTTAGACCTGGAACTTTGCTGTGTGGTTATCGGACTTACGGAATAAAACGTCTAGAAAGAATATTTTGCTCTTCATATTTTTCAAAAGAAAAGTGGTTTGACGGTTAGACTCCATTAATATTTTCCCTCAGGTTTGAAATATCCATCCAAGATATGTTACTGGGGATGATGTTAGTAGAGCTTTCTACTTCCAGATGCTCCATAAACAAACTGATGAGAACATTACAGGTGGGTGAGGTCATTCCCATACTGTAACACTGTGAAGATTATCCTTGTAGCTGCAACACTGAAATTCATAAAATAAAGCTCAATAAAATAAAATACTTTACTGAGGGTGAGAGGTGGGGAAAAACTACTTTACGAGCTTTATATTAAGAATAGTGAAGAATAGGTAAAAGGTAACAAGTGCAACTAATGTGACACTTTACTGTGGCGACTTAAAATTAAGCAGTTATACCTAGACCTGACGGTGTAAGATGAGAGACGTGTGGCGAGTACTGAGTAAAAAACAGGGCATGTCACGTCTTAACATCAGAACAGGAGAAAATAGACACCCCAAGAAACAACAGCAATGAGTCCACTAAAAAAAAAGGAACAGACTCGGTAATACTATGAATTTGTCCCACAACATAGCTAGGATATCTATTTATATGGATACATACACACACACACACACACACATATATATATATATATATATATATATATATATATATATATATATATATATATATATATATATATATATATATATATATATATATATGCAAAACAACCACTCTGAAAGAATAGAGAAATTCCAAGCGCATTCGTGACTACTCACATTATCAAGGAACTATGAAAGTAAAGCATCCAAGGAAGCTATATAAGGGGTCTGGCCAGCACCTCACTATCAGATCCCACAAAGGTTAAACACCTGACGCGCGCCGACCCAACTTGGATAGGTCCTTTGCACAACTCACCCACAAACTATTCTACCCAAGAAAATTTAAAAATTATTATTTGTCCAGTGTATTATTAAATTCTTCCCAAATTCTATTAATTATAAATGGATCTAATTTATATAAACCAAAGGAAATATTCATATTATTGTCAAAACTGCTTTTTATGAAACAAGATTCAATTATATTCCTGTCGACCATGGACTTGCTTGATACTACTTTCTCAACTTTTTGAAAATCAATTGGATGGTTAAAATCTCTTACATGAATAAATAGAGCATTGGAATCTTGTCCAGTTCTAATGCTATATTTATGTTGTTTTAATCTTAGTTCGAGATTTTTACCAGTTTGACCGTAATAAACTTTATCGCAAATTTTACAAGGAATCTTATAGACACATCCATCAGCATTTTGGGGGGAATTCTTTATCAAAAGTTTTTTTACTGTATCAAGATTTTTTAATACAACTTTAATATTAAAAGTCTTAAGAAGAGAAGGCATATCAACCAAGTTTTCATGGTAAGGGAGAACCAACATATTTTTAGTTGAATAAGGCTGGTTGTCCCTTTTTGGATTGTAAAAAGTATTTCTAGCAACTTTAAAAGATTTATCAATTACATTTCTTGGGTATTTTAAATCATTACCTATTTCATAAATTTTGGATATTTCCTCATCTATGAACTCAAGACTACAAATTCGTAAAGCTCTCAAAAACATTGACGAGAAAACAGACAGTTTGACTATCATAATGCGAGGAATAATAGTGGACATAGGAACAGTTATTTGTAGGTTTTCTGTAAATTTTAATTTTGAATTCATTATTACCCTTAATAATTAAAACATCTAGAAAAGGCAATGAGTTATTTTCTTCAAACTCAACAGTAAAGTTTATAGAATGGGCTAAGCTATTTAATTTTCCAAGGAAATGGTTTATGTCTACATTTTTGGGCATAAGACACAAAATATCATCAACATATCTGAGCCATTTAGCTCTATTAGGGAGGATTGTGTTAAGCAACCTTGTTTCAAAATATTCCATGTATAGGTTATTAAGAACAGGTGAAAGAGGATTTCCCATTGCCATACCAAACTTCTGAGTGTAAAACTTATCATTAAATACAAATTTTGCATTAACAATGCAAAGTTTAATAAGTTTAATGATAGTAGGAACTGGCAATGGTAAATCATAGTTAACGAGTTCTTCAGATAAGAAACTTAATAAATCATCAACAGGAACTTTCATAAACAAAGAATTAACATCAAAACTAACCATGTTAAAATAATTTAAGTCAGTCAAGGAGTTTAATTTATCAACCAAGGCTATGTTGTTTTTAACATTAAAGTTAGAAATTTTGCCAACAATAGGGCTCAAAATATCAACAAGCCATTTGGATAATTTATATGAAACTGACCCTATGGAGCTAATAATTGGTCTGACTGGATTCCCTGGTTTGTGTGTTTTTATTAGTCCATACATGTAAGGTAAAGATGGATTAGTGGAAGTAAATTGTTTGACTAATTCATCTTTGCCTTTCAGTAGAAGTTTTATTGTTTTATTGAAATTGCTGTTAAAGGTTTCTAGGGAATTTTTCCTAAGTTTAGAATAGGTTTCAGTATCATCTAAGAGATTATTCATTTTTTCTTGGTAATCATTTTCTTTCATAATTACTATTGCATTTATTTTATCTGCTTTAGTAAGGCGCAAGTTTTTATTGTTATTAAGTGTATCATAAGACTTAAAGAATCTTTGAGGGCAATTGGGAATGTTTGGTTTTAACATAGAGCTATATACCATTCCTTTACTAATATTAATTTCATCAGAGGATAAATCAGAAAATTTTTCAAAGTAACAAAAGGCTTTTGCAATTTCAACATTATTAAGTTTTTTTGAAGTTGCAAAACTTAGGCCAAAACCTAGAGCAGCAGTTGTATGTTTGTCTAAAATTTCATCTGATAAGTTAATTACAAAATTGTTATTAGCATGCTTTGTCCAATCACTATTTTCAATTAAAATGTCTAATTTTCTTTGTAGTTTGCTCTTGAGTTCATTACAAATTCTTCTGAGTTTATTATAGCAATGATCCAATATACTGTGTTTCCATTCTGATGGAATGGCCTGATTAAAAGAGTATTTTTTGTTTCTCAATATTTTGAATGCTTCCTTCTCCTGTATTTTAGTTATTTCAATATGTTTCTGAAGAATAATTCTCATAAAATCATCAAAAGGACGATCTCTCATGTCAAGGAGTCTATTGGGTAAAAGAGACTTGGGCAGAACTTGTTCATTTAAACAATTTTTTAAAAAATTAAGTCGAATTTTTAACTTGTGGGACTTGATCAGTGCAGAAGAAAACTGTGAAACAAAAGATATATGATTAGGAAAGTTTATCCAGAACATTCTGAAGAGTCGTGTGGTATCCATTAATGCAATAAGATCACAGTAAACAGGCGATTTCAGAATATGCAAAACAACCACTCTATCAACCACATTATCAAGGAACTATGAAAGTAAAGCATCCAAGGAAGCTATATAAGGGGTCTGGCCAGCACCTCACCATCAGATATTTTGTGTCTTATGCCCAAAAATGTAGATATACACCATTTCCTTGGAAAATTAAATAGCTTAGCCCATTCTATAAACTTTACTGTTGAGTTTGAAGAAAATAACTCATTGCCTTTTCTAGATGTTTTAATTATTAAGGGTAATAATGAATTCAAATTTAAAATTTACAGAAAACCTACAAATAACTGTTCCTATGTCCACTATTATTCCTCGCATCAAGATAGAGTCAAACTGTCTGTTTTCTCATCAATGTTTTTGAGAGCTTTACGAATTTGTAGTCCTGAGTTCATAGATGAGGAAATATCCAAAATTTATGAAATAGGTAATGATTTAAAATACCCAAGAAATGTAATTGATAAATCTTTTAAAGTTGCTAGAAATACTTTTTACAATCCAAAAAGGGACAACCAGCCTTATTCAACTAAAAATATGTTGGTTCTCCCTTAAAATGAAAACTTGGTTGATATCCCTTCTCTTCTTAAGACTTTTAATATTAAAGTTGTATTCAAAAATCTTGATACAGTAAAAAAACTTTTGATAAAGAATTCCCCCCAAAATGCTGATGGATGTGTCTATAAGATTCCTTGTAAAATTTGCGATAAAGTTTATTACTGTCAAACTGGTAAAAATCTCGAACTAAGATTAAAACAACATAAATATAGCATTAGAACTGGACAAGATTCCAATGCTCTATTTATTCATGTAAGAGATTTTAATCATCCAATTGATTTTCAAAAAGTTGAGAAAGTAGTATCAAGCAAGTCCATGGTCGACAGGAATATAATTGAATCTTGTTTCATAAAAAGCAGTTTTGACAATAATATGAATATTTCCTTTGGTTTATATAAATTAGATCCATTTATAATTAATAGAATTTGGGAAGAATTTAATAATACACTGGACAAATAATAATTTTTAAATTTTCTTGGGTAGAATAGTTTGTGGGTGAGTTGTGCAAAGGACCTATCCAAGTTGGGTCGGCGCGCGTAAGGTGTTTAACCGTTGTGGGATCTGATAGTGAGGTGCTGGCCAGACCCCTTATATAGCTTCCTTGGATGCTTTACTTTCATAGTTCCTTGATAATGTGAGTAGTTACGAATGCGCTTGGAATTTCTCTATTCTTTCAGAGTGCTTGTTTTGCATATTCTGAAATCACCTGTTTACTGTGATCTTATTGCATATATATATATATATATATATATATAGATATATATATATGTAGATATATATATATATATATATATATATATATATATATATATATATATATCGTGCCGAATATGTAAAACTGGTCAATTAGCAACAACTCATTTAAAATTAAGTCCTTTCTAAAATTTTATCTTATGCTTTTAAAGATATATTTTTTCATTAATGTTAATGCAAAAATTTCTAATTTTGCACCAAAAGAAACTTAGAAAACTTACCTAACCTTATTATAACAAGAACAATTTATTTTAGCCTAACCCAACTAAATATATTTTAGATTTGTTTACAGTAATTTAATACTAAACAAACGCAGTGAAATATATTTTTTTCGTTACGTTCAGAATGATTTTGGCGAAATTATTGCATATACAAATTTTCGCTTGTCCTATATGGCAAGATGAGCGTTGCTATTTAAGCCAAGATCGCAAGTTCTGCCTATTCGGCACGACATTATATATATACATATACATATAGATATATCTATATATATATATATATATATATATATATATATATATATATATATATATATATTATTTAAATAATATGGTACAGAAGATTTAAGAGATACATTGTTGATATAAAGGTGGCATATACGGTACATGTTGTTACGTGTGTATCACCGATTATAAGGCGATATATATATATATATATATATATATATATATATATATATATATATATATATATATATATATATATATATATATATATATATATATATATATATTTTTTTTTTTATTATCACACTGGCCGATTCCCACCAAGGCAGGGTGACCCGAAAAAGTAAAACTTTCACCTTCATTCACTCCATCACTGTCTTGCCAGAAGGGTGCTTTACACTACGGTTTTTAAACTGCAACATTAACACCCCTCCTTCAGAGTGCAGGCACTGTACTTCCCATCTCCAGGACTCAAGTCCGGCCTGCCGGTTTCCCTGAACCTCTTCATAAATGTTACTTTGCTCACACTCCAACAGCACGTCAAGTTTTAAAAACCATTTGTCTCCATTCACTCCTATCAAACACGCTCACGCATGCCTGCTGGAAGTCCAAGCCCCTCGCACACAAAACCTAATTTACCCCCTCCCTCCAACCTTTCCTAGGCCGTCCCCTACCCCGCCTTCCTTCCACAACAGACTGATACACTCTTGAAGTTATTCTGTTTCGCTCCATTCTCTCCACATGTCCGAACCACCTCAACAACCCTTCCTCAGCCCTCTGGACAACAGTTTTGGTAATCCCGCACCTCCTCCTAACTTCCAAACTACGAATTCTCTGCATTATATTCACACCACACATTGCTCTCAGACATGACATCTCCACTGCCTCCAGCCTTCTCCTCGCTGCAACATTCATCACCCATGCTTCACACCCATATAAGAGTGTTGGTAAAACTATACTCTCATACATTCCCCTCTTTGCCTCCAAGGACAAAGTTCTTTGTCTCCACAGACTCCTAAGTGCACCACTCACCCTTTTCCCCTCATCAATTCTATGATTCACCTCATCTTTCATAGACCCATCCGCTGACATGTCCACTCCCAAATATCTGAATACATTCACCTCCTCCATACTCTCTCCCTCCAATCTGATATCCAATCTTTCATCACCTAATCTTTTTGTTATCCTCATAACCTTACTCTTTCCTGTATTCACTTTCAATTTTCTTCTTTTGCACACCCTACCAAATTCATCCACCAATCTCTGCAACTTCTCTTCAGAATCTCCCAAGAGCACAGTGTCATCAGCAAAGAGCAACTGTGACAACTCTCACTTTATGTGTGATTCTTTATCTTTTAACTCCACGCCTCTTGCCAAGACCGTCGCATTTACTTCTCTTACAACCCCATCTATAAATATATTAAACAATCACGGTGACATCACACATCCTTGTCTAAGGCCTACTTTTACTGGGAAATAATTTCCCTCTTTCCTACATACTCTAACTTAAGCCTCACTATCCTCGTAAAAACTCTTCACTGCTTTCAGTAACCTACCTCCTACACCATACACCTGCAACATCTGCCACATTGCCCCCCTATCCACCCTGTCATACGCCTTTTCCAAATCCATAAATGCCACAAAGACCTCTTCAGCCTTATCTAAATACTGTTCACTTATATGTTTCACTGTAAACACCTGGTCCACACACCCCCTACCTTCCCTAAAGCCTCCTTGTTCATCTGCTATCCTATTCTCCGTCTTACTCTTAATTCTTTCAATAATAACTCTACCATACAATTTGCCAGGTATACTCAACAGACTTATCCCCCTATAATTTTTGCACTCTCTTTTATCCCCTTTGCCTTTATACAAAGGAACTATGCATGCTCTCTGCCAATCCCTAGGTACCTTACCCTCTTCCATACATTTATTAAATAATTGCACCAACCACTCCAAAACTATATCCCCACCTGCTTTTAACATTTCTATCTTTATCCCATCAATCCCGGCTGCCTTATCCCCTTTCATTTTACCTACTGCCTCACGAACTTCCCCCACACTCACAACTGGCTCTTCCTCACTCCTACAAGATGTTGTTCCTCCTTGCCCTATACACGAAATCACAGCTTCCCTATCTTCATCAACATTTAACAATTCCTCAAAATATTCCCTCCATCTTCCCAATACCTCTAACTCTCCATTTAATAACTCTCCTCTCCTATTTTTAACTGACAAATCCATTTGTTCTTTAGGCTTTCTTAACTTGTTAATCTCACTCCAAAGCTTTTTCTTATTTTCAACAAAATTTGTTGAGAACATCTCACCCACTCTCTCATTTGCTCTCTTTTTACATTGCTTCACCACTCTCTTAACCTCTCTCTTTTTCTCCATATACTCTTCCCTCCTTGCATCACTTCTACTTTGTAAAAACTTCTCATATGCTAACTTTTTCTCCCTTACTACTCTCTTCACATCATCATTCCACCAATCGCTCCTCTTCCCTCCCGCACCCACTTTCCTGTAACCACAAACTTCTGCTGAACACTCTAACAATACATTTTTAAACCTACCCCATACCTCTTCGACCCCATTGCCTATGCTCTCATTAGCCCATCTATCCTCCAATAGCTGTTTATATCTTACCCTGCCTCCTCTTTTAGTTTATAAACGTTCACCCCTCTCTTCCCTGATGCTTCTATTCTCCTTGTATCCCATCTACCTTCTACTCTCAGTGTAGCTACAACTAGAAAGTGATCTGATATATCTGTGGCCCCTCTATAAACATGTACATCCTGAAGTTTACTCAACAGTCTTTTATCTACCAATACATAATCCAACAAACTACTGTCATTTCGCCCTACATCATATCTTGTATACTTATTTATCCTCTTTTTCTTAAAATATGTATTACCTATTACTGAACCCCTTTCTATACAAAGTTCAATCAAAGGGCTCCCATTATCATTTACACCTGGCATCCCAAACTTACCTACCACACCCTCTCTAAAAGCTTCTCCTACTTTAGCATTCAGGTCCCTTACCACAATTACTCTCTCACTTGGTTCAAAGGCTCCTATACATTCACTTAACATCTCCCAAAATCTCTCTCTCTCCTCTGCATTCCTCTCTTCTCCAGGTGCATACACGCTTATTATGACCCACTTCTCGCATCCAACCTTTACTTTAATCCACATAATTCTTGCATTTACACATTCATATTCTCTTTTCTCCTTCCATAACTGATCATTCAACATTACTGCTACCTCTTCCTTTGCTCTAACTCTCTCAGATACTCCAGATTTAATCCCATTTATTTCCCCCCACCGAAACTCCCCAACCCCCTTCAGCTTTGTTTCGCTTAGGGCCAGAACATCCAACTTCTTTTCATTCATAACATCAGCAATCATCTGTTTCTTGTCATCCGCACTACATCCACACACATTTAAGCATCCCAGTTTTATAAAGTTTTTCTTCTTCTCTTTTTTAGTAAATGTCTACAGGAGAAGGGGTTACTAGCCCATTGCTCCCGGCATTTTAGTCGCCTCATACGACACGCAAGGCTTACGGAGGAAAGATTCTTTTCCACTTCCCCATGGACAATAGAGGAAAAAAAGAGGAACAAGAGCTATTTAGAAAAAGGAGAAAAGCCTAGATGTATGTATATATATATGCATGTGCGTGTCTGTGAAGTGTGACCAAAGTGTAAGTAGGAGTAGCAAGATATCCCTGTTATCTAGCGTGTTTATGAGACAGAAATAGAAACCAGCAATCCTACCATCATGCAAAAGAGTTACAGGTTTCTGTTTCACAGTCATCTGGCAGGACGGTAGTACTTCCCTGGGTGGTTGCTGTCTACCAACCTACTACCTATATATATATATATATATATATATATATATATATATATATATATATATATATATATATATATATATATATATATATATATATATAGTGGGACCCATAGCCTCGGAGAAGTGGATAAAAGGGCTTCAAGGAAAAATATTTGGATTTCTTCCTGAAGCCGTTTGAATATTCCACTTCCCCTACCACCCCATCTTTTGAAATATATATATATATATATATATATATATATATATATATATATATATATATATATATATATACATAAAATGTGTGTGTGTACATGGAACCATAACCTATAAATATATAAGTTATTTACTCAGTAATACAAGGCTTTTTTAAGGCTATCCCCTGTTAAGCAATTTCAGAAACTGTGCATATAAAACTGAGTGCACCTGAATTTGTAAATTTTTCAAAGTTTAAACTACGAAGCCGAGTGACTAAGGTGCTATAACCTAATTAACAAAATACCTTAGAAGGGAAGAGAAAACTGTTGGTAAAACACGGATGGCTCTTGCCTCATGCCTAGCAGGATTGATATCCCGTAGTTGGATCGCTATAGCTCTCAGCTCACACACTGAGGTCAAGGGGTCGATATCCCTGTATGGCTGTAAGGCACCTACTGTCGCTGTTCACCCATCAGTAAAATGGTTATCTTTTGTGTCCCTTTATTTTCTTTAATGGCTTGACTAAGCACTTGGAGAGCGAAAGATTGCCACAATAAAATGCCACCTTAGTTGCCCTTTTGTCCTTTTACCTAACATACTGTCGGTAATTCTGTCAACGTTATTACTATGGTGTATCACAGTTTGCCGTTTGCAGCACTAGGGAAAATGAGAGTTACTCACTATTTGTCAACACCTAGAACTGGATCACTGATTCAGCTTTGTTAGGTGGTGGGGTGTTTTGCTGTTAGACCCTGTACTAGACGGGGTTTAGCTTGACATCTGCCAGCAGATGTCAAGCCAGGAGAAAAATCATAGAAAGATGAATGAGAATAGGGATAACATGCAAATCACAGAGTCTGCAAGGCAGACGGAGAGTTCGGAGGCACTTTAGAACAAATGGCTTCCAATAATTTGATTTGTCTGCTGTAATAATCTGAATACCGGATAATTACAAAGCAGAGAAGAAAAGAAATTTAAAAGCGAAGATAAATGAAATGAAAATTGATTCACTGAATACAGTGAGTGAAGAGAGAGAAATAACCAATCTGACACAGATGGTAAATATTAGCAAAGAAATTATGGAGAAAGAGATTATGAAACAGAGTAAAGCTTAACAGTTTAAGAAGAATGATAGAATGGACTGTGGAATGAGAAATAATGAAAACAGGTCAACAGAAGCAAGAGGTATAGTTACATTTACGCAAAAGAGAACATTAGGTGAGAAAACAGTAGAGAATAACAGAGATACAGAGACAAAAGTGAGGGGAAATCCTTGAGAACACACGGGGAGTTTTTAGAAAACGTATTTTATTAATGGAAAAATACGAATCTCCTACATAATTTGGAAATCCTTGAGAACACACGGGGAGTTTATAGAAAACGTATTTTATTAATGGAAAAATACGAATCTCCTACATAATTTCGAAATCCTTGAGAACACACGGGGAGTTTATAGAAAACGTATTTTATTAATGGAAAAATACGAATCTCCTACATAATTTGGAAATCCTTGAGAACACACGGGGAGTTTATAGAAAACGTATTTTATTAATGGAAAAATACGAATCTCCTACATAATTTGGAAATCCTTGAGAACACACGGGGAGTTATAGAAAACGTATTTTATTAATGGAAAAATACGAATCTCCTACATGATTTGGAAATCCTTGAGAACACACGGGGAGTTTATAGAAAACGTATTTTATTAATGGAAAAATACGAATCTCCTACATAATTTGGAAATCCTTGAGAACACACGGGGAGTTTATAGAAAACGTATTTTATTAATGGAAAAATACGAATCTCCTACATAATTTGGAAATCCTTGAGAACACACGGGGAGTTTATAGAAAACGTATTTTATTAATGGAAAAATACGAATCTCCTACATAATTTACTATTGTGATGTATAATGTAAGGGCGAGATTCACGAACGAAACTCGAGGAACGTTGTACAGAATGAGAGATACACTGTGATGGAAATACTACCTGATACTAGTGCAGATATACGTGTCAGTAAATAAAATTTGTGTTTAAAAACAGAGGTTTATGTCAGCGGCAGACATCGTCCATTTCGTGTCCAGTTTGCAGACAAGGGAAAAAGAAAAGGCAAAAGCGATTGTCATGGAAGCGAGGAAATCTCTAAAGGGATCAGTCTGCATAAAAGTGTGGTTTGTTAGGGATTCCCAAACCTTGGCATGCGTCCTCCCCCAGGGATTTTATAGAGAGTTACGCTTCTGAATGATAATTTGTGTTCTAAATACTCTAATTTGTTTGTGTTCCGTAATTTGTAGACAATATTAACAAAAGTAAAATAATCTTATTTAATGAAAGTTGTTTGACGGTGCTATTCTTAGACAAAAGTGTATTGTTTACTGTGAGAATACCACAAGGAGTGCATTCTTCTCATTAAATTATCAGATATAACACACAACATATTAATATTTCCAATCAATGTTCTGATTACCTTTTTGAAACTTGTGCATAAATTTTCACTTATGTTTAAAAAAATGCTTATGCTTTCTTTCTTATTAAGATGACGACATTAAAAATCTTTACGATAGTTTAACTGTCATTTTTACCCTATATTTTTTTGGAAGTATTATATGACTTGTGTTGTTGGCAGACATCTAGGAAGCCAGCTATGAATGAATTATGGTGAATAATTTTTCTTCTATTTTTGATGTCACCTTACCTTGTGTGAGGTGTCTGGACTATACACAAATAACCCGCACATAGAAGAGAGGAGCTTAGGACGACGTTTCGGTCCGACTTGGACCATTTACAAAGCCACACTGTTATTTATGTCTGGACTGTGTAGACACAAAATTTGTCGTGTTACATTTTATCAGTTAAAATTTATGCATAATTAGGAACAGTTTTTCCTTTTCGGTCTCCTATATTAACAATACAACTGAACAGCGATGTCATGTACCCCAGGACTTTGGGTGCATGTTGTAGTTCATAATACGAAACGTCAAGATCGAGAGAATTGTAATAATGTTGGTAGAATTACCGCCAATATGTTAGGTAAAAGGCCACAAGTGCAATTAAGGCGACATTTTACTGTGGCAACGTTTCGCTCTCCAGGGTCTTTGTGAAGGCGGCTTTACAAAGCTCCTGGAGAGGGAAACGTTGCCACGATAAAATTTCTTATTAGCGGTATTTGTGCCCATTTACCTAACATGATCGATACAATTTTGGGAACCATTGGTCATTGTAAAAATGCACCTGCATTTAAATGCACTTGCATTTAAAGGACAGAAAGAGGAAAAGCAGAGGAGGAAGGAGAGAGAAGTAAACGAAAGGAAACTGAAAACAAAACAACACTAAATAGAGAAGCAGAGAGAGAGAGAGAGAGAGAGAGAGAGAGAGAGAGAGAGAGAGACCAGAAAGCGTATCTAATCATTATTTACTGCCGACACCACACGCTTTCCCATGATTTCCAGCGTAATACTACTTGCATGGCTCAAACATTCCTCCAGCGAGGCTGGAGAGAGAGATGGAGGGCGAGGTGCAATACAAATCAGACTATACTGGAGGAAGCTCTGACGTAATGAGGATCATCGGGAAGAAAATCCAATGGAAAAGAGAAATAAATGGAAAGAGGACACTGGAGACGCTAGAAACAATTGACAAAAGTACACACAAAAAAAAATTATTTCAATCTCAAGGAGAAAGAGTCAGGAAAAAATAGAGAAACAGGACTAAAATGGCATGAAAAAGATAGAAATCTTAGAAAACAGCAGATAAAGAGTAAATGAATAAAAACTGAAACAACTATGCAAGAACAGGGAGGTGTAGAGACAATTTAGAAAAAAAATATTTTATTAAAGTGTAAAAACAAAATGGAATGATTCTCATAGTCGCTTAAGGAAAAAAGATTATGTGGAACCATATGATAAATTGAGGGATGATATCTGAAAATGGACGGTAAAGGCTATGAGGAACTTTAAATAATGCTTAAAAAAGTAATTACAGTGGTGCATGTGTAATTACTAGTTCTTGAATTCTCATATCCAGCCACAGAATCTAAAAATCAGCCAATCAGTGAAAGTATAATTGAAGAAATTACCAGATTAATTGAACACCCCAGCAGTTCTAGGAACCGAAAAATGACACCATGAAGCGAGCAGAAAATTTGAGAGATTCTTTTTTCAGGACTTTCACAGACCACAAGAGGGGGGGTGACTAGAAGGGGGCTAGAGAAATGAGACGGAAATGAGCTGTAAACGAGTTTCCCTTACCTGAATATTCAGGAAAGTTTCGAAAACTGTTGTTTTGAAAAGAAAAGTTGAACATCTATATATAGAAGTGTTATTAAAGAAAACCAGCTTGGACTCAGGGAAGGTGAACCATGCTAAACAAACTTGCATTTATTTTATGAACCAGTGGCAGAGGTTTAACAAGAACGGCAAAGCAGGATGGTTTGTCATTTTCTTGAAATATGCTGCATACAGTACCATGTAGTACGTTAATCAAGAGTCTGGGTAAACAGGCGGGTGTATAGGATAAGATACTTAAGTGTATCACAGAGTATCTGACATCCAGTGCACAGAGACTAACAGTCAGGAAGGAAGAATCAAAGTGGACGAGGACTAGAAATAGGATACGACAAGGTTCGATTTACGAGCTTCTACTGTTTCAGATAAACATAAATAATCTAACTGATGGGACTAAATTACACATGTTTGCTGATGATATGAAGCTGCTTAAGATGATGAAAGCAGAGGAAGACAGAAATACACTCATGTGTGATTTAATTAGGCAACGATGTGAATGCAAGATAATGAAAGTCGAAGGGAAGGGAAGGAACAAACGTGAGTTGTAACTTAGGATAAGAAAAACTGACAGTACCAGAGAAGGATAAGTCTTTGGCATCGCAATTATGACAAAATGAGCACTTGGATCATTTAACATTGTCAACATTGGCAAATGTTTAAATAGCATTCAGCGAAACCTCCAAAAATGGGACTACACAAGTATAAGACAATAGAGATGATGGAACACGTGATAAAGTTCAAGGAGGCAGTACCAAGGGTCAACAGAAGCAATGGGAAGACCAGAGCTCATAGTTTACCAGGAGGTGTGAAGAGGCCAAGCCCAGGTGAGCTAGAGTATGGAAAAAGTATAGAGGGTAGAGCACCTCGGAAATCATGGAGTTGAGCCGAAGAGCCAGAAATGAATATTCATGGATAAGTTGAGAAGCTCTGTGTTAATACGAGATTGACGAAACATCAAAGGCCAAATTTTACCCAGAGTTGTTGTTATACAGCCACATCAGGAGTAAAACAAGAGTCAAGGACAAGGTAATCAGGTTGAGGAAGGAAGAAGGGGAGCTCACAGTGAACATCCAGGAAGTATGTGAAGAGCTCACATCGCGATTCAGGGAGGTACTCACAGTGGATACAGAGATGCTTCCAGCAAACCGAGATGGTAGGGTGCACCAGCAAGGGCTGGACACATTACACACAACCGAGGAGAAGAAACTGCTATGGGAACTGGATGCATCGAAGACGGTGGGCCAAGACAATCTCTCTCCTTGCGTCCTGAGAGAGGGCGAAGATGCAATGTGTGTGCCAGTGACAACGCTTTTCAATAAATCTATCTAAAAAGGGCAACTGCCTGAAGGGTGGAAGACAGCAAATGTAATCCCGATTTTTAAAACAGGAGACAGACAGGCTGCACTAAATTACAGACCAGTGTAGTCGACATGTATGTAAAGTTATGGAGAATATTATCATGAAAAAGAGTGATGGAGCACCTGGAAAGGAATGGACTAATACGTAGCAACTAGCACAGGTTCAGGGAAAGAGAATCCTGCATCACAAACCTATTGGAGTTCTATGAAAAGGTAACAGAAGTAAGACATGAGTGAGAGAGAGAGGGGGATGGGCAGACTGCATCTTCTTGGACAGTACCACCCAAAAGACTGGTTGAAAAGTTAGAGGAACAGGCAGCAACAGGAGGGAAAGTACTGCAGTGGATCAGGGAATACCTGACAGGAAGGAAACAACGTGTGTTGGTAGGAGACGAGGTGTCAGAGTGTATGCATGTGTCGAGTGGGGTTGTACGCCTCGGTCTGGTGCTGTTTCTAGTATATGTGAATGACATTACGGAATGGATAGAGTCAGAGGTGTCCCTGTTTGCAAATGATGTGAAACTAATGAGAATACACGCGGACGAGGATCACATAAGCCTATCAAGGGATCTGGACAGGGTACAAGCCTGGTCGAGCCAATGGTCCCAGGCGTTTAACCCTAGAAAGTACAAAGTTATGAAGCTTAGGGAAGGACAAAGGAAAACGCAGACGGAATACAGCCTTTGAGGTCAGAGGCTGCTAAACTCTCTCAGGAAAAGAATCTTGGGGTGAGCATCATATTGAGCACATCTCTTGAGGCGTACATCAGCCAAATAACTGCTGCAACATTAGGGCCCCTGGAAAACTAAGGAATCGTTCAAGACTGTTCACCGTGTCCATCATGGCTATATTTGAGTATACAGCACTAGTATGGAACCCACACCTGGTCAAACACGTCAAGAAATTAGAGAAAGTGCAGAGGTTTGCAACAAAACTAGTCCCGGATCTGAGGTGTTTGTTCTACGAGGAGAGGTTAAGGGAACTGAACCTGACAACACTGGCGGCAAGGAGGGATAGGGAAATACACGATAACAACATATGAAATACTGAGAGAAATTTACAAGGTGGATAGGTACAGAATGTTTCAGAGATGTGACACAGCAACAAGGGGTCACAACTGGGAGTTGAAAACTCAGATGAGTCACAGAGATGTTAGGAAGTACTTCTTCAATACAGAGTTGTCAGGAAATGGAGAGTGAAGTAGTAAAGGCAGAATCTATGCATAGATTTACGATAAGGTACGATAAGGCTCTTAGAGACGTTAGGGAGTGGACCTAGTAGCGACCAGTTAAGAGGAGGCCAGGAGCTGTGACTCGATCCCTGCAACTACATATAGGTGAATTCATACAGGTGAGTACACACACGCACACACACACACACACACACACACACACACACACACACACACACACACACACACACACACACACACACACACACACACCTGGAAAGAAGCAAGTGTATAATTGACAACCAGCACGGTTTCAGGGAAGGAAAATCCTGTGTCACAAACCTACTAGAGTTTTATGACAAGGTGACAGAAGTAAGACAAGAGAGAGAGGGGTGGATCGACTGCATATTTTTGGACTGCAAGAAGGCCTTCGACACAGTTCCTCACAAGAGGTTACTGCGAAAGCTAGAGGACCAGGCACACATAACAGGAAAGACACTGCAATGGATCAGAGAATATCTGACAGGGAGGCAACAACGAGTCATGGTACGCGACGAGGTGTCAGAGTGGGCGCCTGTGACAAGCGGGGTTCCACAGGGGTCAGTCCTAGGACCTGTGCTGTTCTTGGTATATGTGAACGACATAACGGAAGGGATAGACTCAGAAGTGTCCTTGTTTGCAGATGATGTGAAGTTAATGAGAAGAATCAAATCGGACGAGGATCAGGCAGGACTACAAAGAGACCTGGACAGGCTACAAGCCTGGTCCAACAACTGGCTCCTCGAATTTAACCCTGCCAAATGCAAAGTCATGAAGATTGGGGAAGGGCAAAGAAGACCGCAGACACAATATAGTTTAGATGGCCAAAGACTGCAAACCTCACTCAAGGAAAAAGATCTGGGGGTGAGTATAACACCGAGCATATCTCCTGAGGCGCACATCAATCAGATAACTGCTGCAGCATACGGGCGCCTGGCAAACCTACGGATAGCGTTCCGATACCTCAGTAAGGATTCGTTTAAGACTCTGTATACCATCTACGTCAGGCCCATACTGGAGTATGCAGCACCAGTTTGGAATCCACACCTAGTCAAGCACGTCAAGAAATTAGAGAAAGTGCAAAGGTTTGCAACAACACTAGTCCCAGAGCTACGGGGATTGTCCTCTGAAGAAAGGTTGAGGGAAATCGGCCTGACGACACTGGAGGACAGGAGGGTCAGGGGAGACATGATAACGACATATAAAATACTGCGCGGAATAGACGAGGTGGACAAAGACGGGATGTTCCAGAGATGGGACACAGACACAAGAGGTCACAATTGGAAGTTGAAGACTCAGATGAATCAAAGGGATGTTAGGAAGTATTTCTTCAGTCATAGAGTAGTCAGGCCATGGAATAGCCTAGAAAGTGATGTAGTGGAGGCAGGAACCATACACAGTTTTAAGGCGAGGTATGATAGAGCTCATGGGGCAGGGAGAGAGAGGACCTAGTAGCAATCAGCGAAGAGGCGGGGCCAGGAGCTGTGACTCGACCCCTGCAACAACAAATAGGTGAGTACAAATAGGTGAGTACACACACACACACACAAACACACACACACAGACACAGGAGGAAGGGCAAACACACCCCGCAGAAACTCCCACAGAAAGACTCCAACCGCGACAATCCCAACGCAACTGAGCAACCTAAACCAAAACCCACACACTGTTCCCTCTGCCACCAACCCCCACATCACAAACTTCACCCCAACAGCTGCCCCTTATGGGCATTCTGACCCCACCCCCCTCATCACAAACCCCACCCACACCACAACCCCCCCCTCAAGGCTCTGTCTCCTCCAACCCCAATATTCTCCAAGGACCTCAGTGATAGAAAAGAACCTGAAAGTTTGGTACACAAACGTGGATGGAATAACGGATAAATATGAGGAGTGGCACGAAAGAATCAGAGGGAAATCCCCAGACATCATAGCAGCAACAGAAACGAAACTCGCTGAGACAATAACAGATGCAATCTTCCCACCGGGATATCAGATCCTGAGGAAAGATAAAAGGAGTAGAGGGGGAGGAGGGGTTGCACTGCTCATAAAAAACCGATGGAGATTTGAGGAAATGGAAGGTATGGGCGTGATTGGAGAAAGGGACTACATAGTGGGTACAATTCAGTCTGGAGACCAAAGTAGTCATTGGAGTGATGTATAACCCACCACAGAACTGCAGGAGGCCAAGAGAGGAGTACAAAGAAAACAACAGAGAGATGGTGGACACACTGGCTGAGGTGGCAAGAAGAGCTCACTCGAGCAGAGCAAAGTTACTGGTAATGGGCGATTTCAACCACAGGGAGATCGACTGGGAAAACCTGGAGCCACATGGGGGTCCCGAAACATGGAGAGCCAAGATAATGGATGTGGTACTTGAAAACCTCATCCATCAACATGTCAGGGGCACTACCAGAGAGAGAGGGGAGGATGAGCCAGCAAGACTGGATCTTGTGCTCACACTGAGCACTTGAGACATTCATGACATCACTTACGAGAGGCCCCTTGGAGCTAGCGATCACGTGGTTCTGAGTTTTGATTATATAGTAGAGTTACAAGTGGAGTAGGTAACAGGAACTGAATGGGAAAAGCCAAACTATAAAAATGGGGGACTACACAGGTATGAGGAACTTCCTGCAGGAGGTTCAGTGGGACAGAGAACTGGTAGGAAAATCAGTAAACAAAATGACGGAATATGTAACAACAAAGTGCAAGGAGGCACAGGAAAGGTTTGTTCCCAAGGGAAATAGAAATAACAGGAAGACCAAAGCGAGTCCATGGTTTACCCGAAGGTGTAGGGAGGCAAAAACTAAGTGCACCAGAGAATGGAAAAGGTACAGGAGGCAAAGGACCCAGGAAAATAAGGAAATTAGTAGAAGAGCCAGAAATGAGTATGCACAGATAAGGAGGGAGGCCCAGCGACATTAAAAGAACGACATAGCATCGAAAGTCAAGTCTGACCCGAAGCTGCTGTTATAGCCACATTAGGAGGAAGACAGCAGTCAAAGATCAGGTGATAAGGCTGAGGAAAGAAGGTGGGGAACTCACAAGAAACGATCAAGAGGTATACGAGGAGCTCAACATGATATTTAAGGAAGTATTCACAGTGGAGACAGGAAGGCCTCTGGGGAGACAGACCAGATGGGGACACCAGCAGGGAATATACCAACAAGTGTTGGATGACATACATACAAATGAGGAGGTGAAGAAGCTGCTAAGGTACATCGATACCTCAAAGGCAACGGGACCGCACATCTCCCTGTGGGTGCTTAGAGAGGGAGCAGATATGCTGTGTGTGGCACTTACCACAATTTTCAACACATCCCTGGAAACTGGGCAATTACCTGAGGTATGGAAGACGGCAAATGAAGTTCCCATTTTGAAAAAATGAGACAAAAAAAGAGGCACTAAACTATAGACCTGTGTCATTGACGTGTTTAGTATGCAAAGCTATGGAGAATATTATCAGGAGGAGAGTGGTGGAGCACCTGGAACGGAACAAGAGTATAAACGCCAACCAGTATGGATTAATGGAAGGCAAATCCTGTGTCGCAAACCTTCTGGAGTTTTATGATAAAGTAACAGAAGTAAGACACGAGAGAGAGAGGTGGGTTGATTGCATCTTCTTGGACTGCAAGAAGGCCTTTGACACAGTTCCTCACAAGAGATTAGTACAGAAGCTAGAGGATCTGGCGCATATAACAGGAAGGGCACTGCAATGGATCAGAGAATATCTGACAGGGAGGCAACAACGAGTCATGGGACATAATGAGGTATCACACTGGGCACCTGTGACGAGCGGGGTCCCACAGGGGTCGGTCGTAGGTCCAGTGCTATTTTTGGTATATGTGAACGACATGATGGAAGGGTTAGACTCAGAAGTGTCCCTTTTTTGCAGATGATGTGAAGTTAATGAGGAGAATTATATCAGATGAGGATCAGGCAGGACTTTAAAGAGACCTGAACAGACTGGACACCTGGTGCAGCAACTGGCTTCTCGAATTTAACTCCGCCAAATGCAAAGTCATGAAGATCGGGGAAGGGCACAGAAGACCGCAGATGGAGTATAGGCTAGGTGTCCAAAGACTGCAAACCTCGCTCAAGGAGAAAGATCTTGGCGTGAGTATAACACCGAGCATATCTCCGGAAGCACACATCAACCAGATAACTGCTGCAGCATATGGGCGCCTGGCAAACCTGAGAGCAGCGTTCCGATACCTTAGCAAGGAATCGTTCAAGACACTGTACACCGTGTACGTCAGGCCCATACTGGAGTATGCAGCACCTGTTTGGAACCCGCACTTGATGAAGCACATCAAGAAATTAGAGAAAGTGCAAAGGTTTGCGACAAGGTTAGTTCCAGAGCTAAGGGTAACGTCCCATGAAGAAAGGTTGAGGGAAGTCGGCCTGACGACACTGGAGGACAGGAGGGTCAGGGGAGACATGACAATGGCATATAAAATACTGCGCAGAATAGACAAGGTGGACAAAAAGAGGATGTTCCACGGAGGGGACAAAGAAACAAGAGGTCAGAATTGGAAGTTGAAGACTCAGATGAGTCAAAGGGATGTTAAGAAGTATTTCTTCAGTCATAGAGTTGTCAGGCAGTGGAATAGCCTAGAAAGTGACGTAGTGGAGGCGGGAACCATACATAGTTTTAAGACGAGGTTTGATAAAGCTCATGGAGCAGGGAGAGAGAGGACCCAGTAGTAACCAGTGAAGAGGCGGGGGCCAGGAGCTAAGACTCGACCCCTGCAACCACAATTAGGTGAGCACACACACACACACACACACACAAATCCGACGTACGATACTCGCATATATGTGGGAGCAATTTGGTCAGTTGTTTTTATCGGTTTTTCATTGACTTCCTTTTAGCTGGATGTGAAAAGATCATTCTATACCGTTGACTATACCTCATTAAGGTAAGTACCTAACTCCACCAGCAGTTGACTCTACCTCATTAAGGTAAGTACCTAACTCCACCAGCAGTTGACTACCTCATTAAGGTAAGTACCTAACTCCACCAGCAGTTGACTACCTCATTAAGGTAAGTACCTAACTCCACCAGCAGTTGACTGCCTCATTAAGGTAAGTACCTAACTCCACCAGCAGTTGGCGCATGTATAAACAGGTGTTTTCTTTTTAATATCCATGTGAACCTGTATGTGATATAAAGTTTGTAATGTAATCATATATTAGAATCAAGGTCTAGAGAGAAACACCTGTAGCAACTCCAGAGGGAGGGGAACGGAGGAGAAACCTGGTGAACTAAAACACACACACACACACACACACACACACACACACACACACACACACACACACACACACACACACACACACCCCAGATACACCAGATTCGAATTCTACGTCATCGTTTAAAACCACTACATCTTGGACACCGAATTGCATAAAGAATTCTTTCACGAGCTGACCACTATAGCTATTTGTTCATCAACTTGGCCTGTCACTATAATCGTCTACTCAAGGACCTAGACATGACATCCTCATAACGACAGCTGATAGAGGAGGAGGAGAACTTGTCATCTTCACCCAAACAGATTATTTCAACAATAATAACGACTTACTGAATGACACTAATACCTACATGTCCATACAGGAAGATTAGTGGAAGAAGGAAACGTATTTATTCTGAGCAATGTCTGAGATTCTTAAGACCGAGAGAGGAAAGAAACTCTTACACCTACTACTCATCAATCCCCCCAAAAATCGGGCTGTATGGGCTTCCTGAAATACATGAGCCCAATATCCTGCTCCATCATCACTAATTTGTAGCGTCTCATACAAAATATCTTTCCAGACTTCCAAGTACCATCACCCAAGTGCATCTTAAATATTCACTTGGTCTTCTAAATTGCATCAAAGATTGCAATATAAAGATCAAGAAACTCACAAATATCGACGTCACGGGTCAAAACACACATGTTCTTGTTGAACAAGACGTTAACCTCTAGTGCCACAAACGTCACCTACGATATGAACCTACCCACACCAAGTAAATATTTTGTTGACCTGGTAAAACTCTGTGTACGTTACAATTTCTTCGATTTTGAGGGACATAAGAATAAGCAACAGTTTGGCTATACTGTGAGCTCACTTTTTAAAAACAGTCTTGGCTAATATTTATTTAGATAATCTCGAAATGAATCACATACTGCCAGCCATACCCGTCTCAGTCACCTAATTACGTTACCTCGTAATATTATTCCTTCTAAGGGAACATACAATATGCAATCCAAAGTTCCTTGAAGATAAATGTGAATTCATTACACAAACGTTTACACTATGCATTTCCCTCTTTACTTCATCGCCAACTGGAAAAAAACGTGCAATATGCGTCGACACTATAGAGGAAACATCAACCGGATTTATTGTTCTCCTGTTAGCAACATAGCTTTAAATGTGTCCCTGACAATAAAAATTACCTACGCCGTCGACGGTGTACAGAGGTCGACATAATAGCACTGAACAGCACCATTTTACAAAAAAAAACAGTTTCTGTTGAACTTCCCAAGTCTCAGCAAAACGCATCCTACCCATCCTGGATACTGCCATTAGATAATACCAGCCATCAACGTCACAAGTGCACCATGGAACAGTTAATATGTTTCTCCGCTTCTAGCAGGTCTATCTCAAACTCGACCCACTATACCTGACCTCTACTTTTATCTCTACCCTCTCATAGCTTGTCACTTGACTCCTACTGCTATATACACTCGTTTCTTAGTTGTCTCAGTACTAAGACTTTAGAAGCCTCTCGTGGCGAAATATTTTCTCAATGAATGTGTCTTAATCTCTATACTTAATAAGCTGTAATTTATGCATATATTAAGAATTGTCCTAGGTAGTAGGTTGGTAGACAGCAACTGCCCAGGGAGGTACTCCGTCCTGTGGTAGTAGGTTGTTAGACAGCAACTGCCCAGCGGGGTACTACCGTCCTGTGGTAGTAGGTTGGTAGACAGCAACTGCCCAGGGGGGTACTACCGTCCTGTGGTAGTAGGTTGGTAGACAGCAACTGCCCATGGAGGTACCACCGTCCTGTGGTAGTAGGTTGGTAGACAGCAACTGCCCATGGAGGTACCACCGTCCTGTGGTAGTAGGTTGGTAGACAGCAACTGCTCAGGGAGGTACCACCGTCCTGTGGTAGTAAGTTGGTAGACAGCAACTGCCCATGTAGGTACCACCGTCCTGTGGTAGTAGGTTGGTAGACAGCAACTGCTCAGGGAGGTACTACCGTCCTGTAGTAGTAGGTTGGTAGACAGCAACTGCTCAGGGAGGTACCACCGTCCTGGGGTAGTAGGTTGGTAGTCAGCAACTGCTCAGGGAGGTACCACCGTCCTGTGGTAGTAGGCTGGTAGACAGCAACTGCCCAGCGGGGTACCACCGTCCTGTGGTAGTAGGTTGGTAGACAGCAACTGCCCATGGAGGTACTCCGTCCTGTGGTAGTAGGTTGGTAGACAGCAACTGCTCAGGGAGGTACTACCGTCCTGCCAAGTGAGTGTAAAACGGAAACCTTTGTTTTATATGATGGGTGGACTGGTGTTTTTTTTCTGTCTCATAAACATGAATGGTGACAGGTACGTCTTGCTACTTCTACTTACACTTAGGTCACACTACACATGCACGTACAAGCACATATATACACACCTTTCTGGGTTTTCTTCTATTTTCTTAATAGTTCTTGTACTTGTTTATTTCCTCTTATCTCCACGAGGAAGTGGAACAGAATTGTTCCTCCGCAAGTCATACGTGTCGTAAGAGGCGACTAAAATGCCAGGAGCAAGTGGCTAGTAACTCCTCCTGTATACATTACTAAATTTAAAAAGAGAAACTTTCATTTTATTCTTGGTGGGATACGGCCGATTTATTGAAAGAAAATGAAATAAAAATTATGCACTTAATAATTCATACGAGAAAACATTATTTTTGCATATTTTTACAAAAGTTCAGCGACTTATGATTAAAAATCAATATTTCAAGGCGTTTAACGGATTGGACATTGATGATTATCGTGTGACTGGTCGACGTCCTGAAGATAGAAGGTTAATAGCAAGAGTGCAAGACAGTGGGATCACTAGTTCCCGGTGCCAAAAATCCTACTTACGCCACTGATCATCCTCTTTTCTTAATTTAATAGCGAATAACTTATAATTTTTGGTGATGCACACAAAAATTGTGTGATCAGGAACACATAGTTGCTCGTGTTTACAACTTTTATTGGATCTGCAGCGAAAATATATACGAACAGAAATTATCAAGTGATCATTGCTTGAAGGCAACCCTCCTCTCCCGGCTGACCACCCTCACAGTGATCATTGCTTGAAGACAACCTTCCTCTCCCGGCTGACCACCCCCACAGTGATCATTGCTTGAAGACAACCTTCCTCTCCCGGCTGACCACCCCCACAGTGATCATTGCTTGAAGACAACCCTCCTCTCCCGGCTGACCACCCCCACAGTGATCATTGCTTGAAGACAACCCTCCTCTCCCGGCTGACCACCCCCACAGTGATCATTGCTTGAAGGCAACCCTCCTCTCCCGGCTGACCACCCCCACAGTGATCATTGCTTGAAGGCAACCCTCCTCTCCCGGCTGACCACCCCCACAGTGATCATTGCTTGAAGGCAACCCTCCTCTCCCGGCTGACCACCCCCACAGTGATCATTGCTTGAAGACAACCCTCCTCTCCCGGCTGACCACCCCCACAGTGATCATTGCTTGAAGACAACCCTCCTCTCCCGGCTGACCACCCCCACAGTGATCATTGCTTGAAGGCAACCCTCCTCTCCCGGCTGACCACCCCCACAGTGATCATTGCTTGAAGGCAACCCTCCTCTCCCGGCTGACCACCCCCACAGTGATCATTGCTTGAAGGCAACCCTCCTCTCCCGGCTGACCACCCCCACAGTGATCATTGCTTGAAGACAACCCTCCTCTCCCGGCTGACCACCCCCACAGTGATCATTGCTTGAAGGCAACCCTCCTCTCCCGGCTGACCACCCCCACAGTGATCATTGCTTGAAGACAACCCTCCTCTCCCGGCTGACCACCCCCACAGGGATCATTGCTTGAAGACAACCCTCCTCTCCCGGCTGACCACCCCCACAGTGATCATTGCTTGAAGGCAACCCTCCTCTCCCGGCTGACCACCCCCACAGTGATCATTGCTTGAAGACAACCCTCTCCCGGCTGACCACCCCCACAGTGATCATTGCTTGAAGACAACCCTCCTCTCCCGGCTGACCACCCCCACAGTGATCATTGCTTGAAGACAACCCTCCTCTCCCGGCTGACCACCCTCACAGTGATCATTGCTTGAAGGCAACCCTCCTCTCCCGGCTGACCACCCCCACAGTGATCATTGCTTCAAGGCAACCCTCCTCTCCCGGCTGACCCCCCCCCGTGATCATTGCTTGAAGGCAACCCTCCTCTCCCGGCTGACCACCCCCACAGTGATCATTGCTTGAAGACAACCCTCCTCTCCCGGCTGACCACCCTCACAGTGATCATTGCTTGAAGGCAACCCTCCTCTCCCGGCTGACCACCCCCACAGTGATCATTGCTTGAAGGCAACCCTCCTCTCCCGGCTGACCACCCCCACAGTGATCATTGCTTGAAGACAACCCTCCTCTCCCGGCTGACCACCCTCACAGTGATCATTGCTTGAAGGCAACCCTCCTCTCCCGGCTGACCACCCTCACAGTGATCATTGCTTGAAGGCAACCCTCCTCTCCCGGCTGACCACCCCCACAGTGATCATTGCTTGAAGACAACCCTCCTCTCCCGGCTGACCACCCTCACAGTGATCATTGCTTGAAGGCAACCCTCCTCTCCCGGCTGACCACCCTCACAGTGATCATTGCTTGAAGGCAACCCTCCTCTCCCGGCTGACCACCCCCACAGTGATCATTGCTTGAAGACAACCCTCCTCTCCCGGCTGACCACCCCCACAGTGATCATTGCTTGAAGACAACCCTCCTCTCCCGGCTGACCACCCCCACAGTGATCATTGCTTGAAGACAACCCTCCTCTCCCGGCTGACCACCCCCACAGTGATCATTGCTTGAAGACAACCCTCCTCTCCCGGCTGACCACCCCCACAGTGATCATTGCATGAAGACAACCCTCCTCTCCCGGCTGACCACCCCCACAGTGATCATTGCTTGAAGTCAACACTCCTCTCCCGGCTGACCTCCCCCACAGTGATCATTGCTTGAAGACAACCCTCCTCTCCCGGCTGACCACCCCCACAGTGATCATTGCTTGAAAACAACCCTCCTCTCCCGGCTGACCACCCCCACAGTGATCATTGCTTGAAGGCAACCCTCCTCTCCCGGCTGACCACCCCCACAGTGATCATTGCTTGAAGACAACCCTCCTCTCCCGGCTGACCACCCCCACAGTGATCATTGCTTGAAGACAACCCTCCTCTCCCGGCTGACCACCCCCACAGTGATCATTGCTTGAAGGCAACCCTCCTCTCCCGGCTGACCACCCCAACAGTGATCATTGCTTGAAGACAACCCTCCTCTCCCGGCTGACCACCCCCACAGTGATCATTGCTTGAAGGCAACCCTCCTCTCCCGGCTGACCACCCCCACAGTGATCATTGCTTGAAGACAACCCTCCTCTCCCGGCTGACCACCCTCACAGTGACCATTGTTTGAAGACAACCCTCCTCTCACGGCTGACCACCCCCACAGTGATCATTGCTTGAAGACAACCCTCCTCTCCCGGCTGACCACCCCCACAGTGATCATTGCTTGAAGACAACCCTCTCCCGGCTGACCACCCCCACAGTGATCATTGCTTGAAGACAACCCTCCTCTCCCGGCTGACCACCCCCACAGTGATCATTGCTTGAAGACAACCCTCCTCTCCCGGCTGACCACCCCCACAGTGATCATTGTTTGAAGACAACCCTCCTCTCCCGGCTGACCACCCCCACAGTGATCATTGCTTGAAGGCAACCCTCCTCTCCCGGCTGACCACCCCCACAGTGATCATTGCTTGAAGACAACCCTCCTCTCCCGGCTGACCACCCCCACAGTGATCATTGCTTGAAGACAACCCTCCTCTCCCGGCTGACCACCCCCACTGTGATCATTGCTTGAAGGCAACCCTCCTTTCCCGGCTGACCACCCCACAGTGATCATTGCTTGAAGGCAACCCTCCTCTCCCGGCTGACCACCCCCACAGTGATCATTGCTTGAAGACAACCCTCCTCTCCCGGCTGACCACCCCCACAGTGATCATTGCTTGAAGGCAACCCTCCTCTCCCGGCTGACCACCCCCACAGTGATCATTGCTTGAAGACAACCTTCCTCTCCCGGCTGACCACCCCCACAGTGATCATTGCTTGAAGGCAACCCTCCTCTCCCGGCTGACCACCCCCACAGTGATCATTGTTTGAAGACAACCTTCCTCTCCCGGCTGACAACCCCCACAGTGATCATTTCTTGAAGACAACCTTCCTCTCCCGGCTGACCACCCCCACATTGATCATTGTTTGAAGACAACCTTCCTCTCCCGGCTGACAACCCCCACAGTGATCATTGCTTGAAGACAACCTTCCTCTCCCGGCTGACCACCCCCACAGTGATCATTGCTTGAAGACAACCCTCCTCTCCCGGCTGACCACCCCCACAGTGATCATTGCTTGAAGACAACCCTCCTCTCCCGGCTGACCACGCCCACAGTGATCATTGCTTGAAGGCAACCCTCCTCTCCCGGCTGACCACCCCCACAGTGATCATTGCTTGAAGGCAACCCTCCTCTCCCGGCTGACCACCCCCACAGTGATCATTGCTTGAAGGCAACCCTCCTCTCCCGGCTGACCACCCCCACAGTGATCAATGCTTGAAGACAACCCTCCTCTCCCGGCTGACCACCCCCACAGTGATCATTGCTTGAAGGCAACCCTCCTCTCCCGGCTGACCACCCCCACAGTGATCAATGCTTGAAGACAACCCTCCTCTCCCGGCTGACCACCCCCACAGTGATCATTGCTTGAAGGCAACCCTCCTTTCCCGGCTGACCACCCCCACAGTGATCATTGCTTGAAGGCAACCCTCCTCTCCCGGCTGACCACCTCCACAGTGATCATTGCTTGAAGGCAACCCTCCTCTCCCGGCTGACCACCCCCACAGTGATCATTGCTTGAAGACAACCTTCCTCTCCCGGCTGACCACCCCCACAGTGATCATTGCTTGAAGGCAACCCTCCTCTCCCGGCTGACCACCCCCACAGTGATCATTGCTTGAAGACAACCTTCCTCTCCCGGCTGACCACCCCCACAGTGATCATTGCTTGAAGACAACCTTCCTCTCCCGGCTGACCACCCTCACAGTGATCATTGCTTGAAGTCAACCCTCCTCTCCCGGCTGACCACCCCCACAGTGATCATTGCTTGAAGACAACCTTCCTCTCCCGGCTGACCACCGCCACAGTGATCATTGCTTGAAGACAACCCTCCTCTCCCGGCTGACCACCCCCACAGTGATCATTGCTTGAAGACAACCCTCCTCTCCCGGCTGACCACCCCCACAGTGATCATTGCTTGAAGGCAACCCTCCTCTCCCGGCTGACCACCCCCACAGTGATCATTGCTTGAAGACAACCCTCCTCTCCCGGCTGACCACCCCCACAGTGATCATTGCTTGAAGACAACCCTCCTCTCCCGGCTGACCACCCCCACAGTGATCATTGCTTGAAGACAACCCTCCTCTCCCGGCTGACCACCCCCACAGTGATCATTGCTTGAAGGCAACCCTCCTTTCCCGGCTGACCACCCCACAGTGATCATTGCTTGAAGGCAACCCTCCTCTCCCGGCTGACCACCCCCACAGTGATCATTGCTTGAAGACAACCCTCCTCTCCCGGCTGACCACCCCCACAGTGATCATTGCTTGAAGGCAACCCTCCTCTCCCGGCTGACCACCCCCACAGTGATCATTGCTTGAAGACAACCCTCCTCTCCCGGCTGACCACCCCCACAGTGATCATTGCTTGAAGGCAACCCTCCTCTCCCGGCTGACCACCCCCACAGTGATCATTGCTTGAAGACAACCCTCCTCTCCCGGCTGACCACCCCCACAGTGATCATTGCTTGAAGGCAACCCTCCTCTCCCGGCTGACCACCCCCACAGTGATCATTGCTTGAAGACAACCCTCCTCTCCCGGCTGACCACCCCCACAGTGATCATTGCTTGAAGGCAACCCTCCTCTCCCGGCTGACCACCCCCACAGTGATCATTGCCTGAAGACAACCTTCCTCTCCCGGCTGACCACCCCCACAGTGATCATTGCTTGAAGACAACCCTCCTCTCCCGGCTGACCACCCCCACAGTGATCATTGCTTGAAGGCAACCCTCCTCTCCCGGCTGACCACCCCCACAGTGATCATTGCTTGAAGGCAACCCTCCTCTCCCGGCTGACCACCCCCACAGTGATCATTGCTTGAAGACAACCTTCCTCTCCCGGCTGACCACCCCCACAGTGATCATTGCTTGAAGGCAACCCTTCTCTCCCGGCTGACCACCCCCACAGTGATCATTGTTTGAAGACAACCTTCCTCTCCCGGCTGACAACCCCCACAGTGATCTTTGCTTGAAGACAACCTTCCTCTCCCGGCTGACCACCCCCACAGTGATCATTGCTTGAAGACAACCCTCCTCTCCCGGCTGACCACCCTCACAGTGATCATTGCTTGAAGGCAACCTTCCTCTCCCGGCTGACCACCCCCACAGTGATCATTGCTTGAAGACAACCCTCCTCTCCCGGCTGACCACCCTCACAGTGATCATTGCTTGAAGGCAACCCTCCTCTCCCGGCTGACCACCCCCACAGTGATCATTGCTTGAAGGCAACCCTCCTCTCCCGGCTGACCACGCCCACAGTGATCATTGCTTGAAGACAACCCTCCTCTCCCGGCTGACCACCCTCACAGTGATCATTGCTTGAAGGCAACCCTCCTCTCCCGGCTGACCACCCCCACAGTGATCATTGCTTGAAGGCAACCCTCCTCTCCCGGCTGACCACCCTCACAGTGATCATTGCTTGAAGGCAACCCTCCTCTCCCGGCTGACCACCCCCACAGTGATCATTGCTTGAAGATAACCCTCCTCTCCCGGCTGACCACCCTCACAGTGATCATTGCTTGAAGGCAACCCTCCTCTCCCGGCTGACCACCCTCACAGTGATCATTGCTTGAAGGCAACCCTCCTCTCCCGGCTGACCACCCCCACAGTGATCATTGCTTGAAGACAACCCTCCTCTCCCGGCTGACCACCCCCACAGTGATCATTGCTTGAAGACAACCCTCCTCTCCCGGCTGACCACCCCCACAGTGATCATTGCTTGAAGACAACCCTCCTCTCCCGGCTGACCACCCCCACAGTGATCATTGCTTGAAGACAACCCTCCTCTCCCGGCTGACCACCCCCACAGTGATCATTGCTTGAAGACAACCCTCCTCTCCCGGCTGACCACCCCCACAGTGATCATTGCTTGAAGGCAACTCTCCTCTCCCGGCTGACCTCCCCCACAGTGATCATTGCTTGAAGACAACCGTCCTCTCCCGGCTGACCACCCCCACAGTGATCATTGCTTGAAGACAACCCTCCTCTCCCGGCTGACCACCCCCACAGTGATCATTGCTTGAAGGCAACCCTCCTCTCCCGGCTGACCACCCCCTCAGTGATCATTGCTTGAAGACAACCCTCCTCTCCCGGCTGACCACCCCCACAGTGATCATTGCTTGAAGACAACCCTCCTCTCCCGGCTGACCACCCCCACAGTGATCATTGCTTGAAGGCAACCCTCCTCTCCCGGCTGACCACCCCCACAGTGATCATTGCTTGAAGACAACCCTCCTCTCCCGGCTGACCACCCCCACAGTTATCATTGCTTGAAGGCAACCCTCCTCTCCCGGCTGACCACCCCCACAGTGATCATTGCTTGAAGACAACCCTCCTCTCCCGGCTGACCACCCCCACAGTGATCATTGCTTGAAGACAACCCTCCTCTCCCGGCTGACCACCCCCACTGTGATCATTGCTTGAAGGCAACCCTCCTTTCCCGGCTGACCACCCCACAGTGATCATTGCTTGAAGGCAACCCTCCTCTCCCGGCTGACCACCCCCACAGTGATCATTGCTTGAAGACAACCCTCCTCTCCCGGCTGACCACCCCCACAGTGATCATTGCTTGAAGGCAACCCTCCTCTCCCGGCTGACCACCCCCACAGTGATCATTGCTTGAAGACAACCCTCCTCTCCCGGCTGACCACCCCCACAGTGATCATTGCTTGAAGGCAACCCTCCTCTCCCGGCTGGCCACCCCCACAGTGATCATTGCTTGAAGACAACCCTCCTCTCCCGGCTGACCACCCCCACAGTGATCATTGCTTGAAGGCAACCCTCCTCTCCCGGCTGACCACCCCCACAGTGATCATTGCTTGAAGACAACCCTCCTCTCCCGGCTGACCACCCCCACAGTGATCATTGCTTGAAGGCAACCCTCCTCTCCCGGCTGACCACCCCCACAGTGATCATTGCCTGAAGACAACCTTCCTCTCCCGGCTGACCACCCCCACAGTGATCATTGCTTGAAGACAACCCTCCTCTCCCGGCTGACCACCCCCACAGTGATCATTGCTTGAAGGCAACCCTCCTCTCCCGGCTGACCACCCCCACAGTGATCATTGCTTGAAGGCAACCCTCCTCTCGCGGCTGACCACCCCCACAGTGATCATTGCTTGAAGACAATGTTCCTCTCCCGGCTGACCACCCCCACAGTGATCATTGCTTGAAGGCAACCCTCCTCTCCCGGCTGACCACCCCACAGTGATCATTGTTTGAAGACAACCTTCCTCTCCCGGCTGACAACCCCCACAGTGATCATTGCTTGAAGACAACCTTCCTCTCCCGGCTGACCACCCCCACAGTGATCATTGTTTGAAGACAACCTTCCTCTCCCGGCTGACAACCCCCACAGTGATCATTGCTTGAAGACAACCTTCCTCTCCCGGCTGACCACCCCCACAGTGATCATTGCTTGAAGACAACCCTCCTCTCCCGGCTGACCACCCCCACAGTGATCATTGCTTGAAGACAACCCTCCTCTCCCGGCTGACCACCCCCACAGTGATCATTGCTTGAAGGCAACCCTCCTCTCCCGGCTGACCACCCCCACAGTGATCATTGCTTGAAGGCAACCCTCCTCTCCCGGCTGACCACCCCCACAGTGATCATTGCTTGAAGGCAACCCTCCTCTCCCGGCTGACCACCCCCACAGTGATCATTGCTTGAAGACAACCCTCCTCTCCCGGCTGACCACCCCCACAGTGATCATTGCTTGAAGGCAACCCTCCTCTCCCGGCTGACCACCCCCACAGTGATCATTGCTTGAAGGCAACCCTCCTCTCCCGGCTGACCACCTCCACAGTGATCATTGCTTGAAGGCAACCCTCCTCTCCCGGCTGACCACCCCCACAGTGATCATTGCTTGAAGACAACCTTCCTCTCCCGGCTGACCACCCCCACAGTGATCATTGCTTGAAGGCAACCCTCCTCTCCCGGCTGACCACCCCCACAGTGATCATTGCTTGAAGACAACCTTCCTCTCCCGGCTGACCACCCCCACAGTGATCATAGCTTGACGACAACCTTCCTCTCCCGGCTGACCACCCTCACAGTGATCATTGCTTGAAGTCAACCCTCCTCTCCCGGCTGACCACCCCCACAGTGATCATTGCTTGAAGACAACCTTCCTCTCCCGGCTGACCACCCCCACAGTAATCATTGCTTGAAGACAACCCTCCTCTCCCGGCTGACCACCCCCACAGTGATCATTGCTTGAAGACAACCCTCCTCTCCCGGCTGACCATCCCCACAGTGATCATTGCTTGAAGACAACCCTCCTCTCCCGGCTGACCACCCCCACAGTGATCATTGCTTGAAGGCAACCCTCCTCTCCCGGCTGACCACCCCCACAGTGATCATTGCTTGAAGACAACCCTCCTCTCCCGGCTGACCACCCCCACAGTGATCATTGCTTGAAGGCAACCCTCCTCTCCCGGCTGACCACCCCCACAGTGATCATTGCTTGAAGGCAACCCTCCTCTCCCGGCTGACCACCCCCACAGTGATCATTGCTTGAAGACAACGTTCCTCTCCCGGCTGACCACCCCCACAGTGATCATTGCTTGAAGGCAACCCTCCTCTCCCGGCTGACCACCCCACAGTGATCATTGTTTGAAGACAACCTTCCTCTCCCGGCTGACAACCCCCACAGTGATCATTGCTTGAAGACAACCTTCCTCTCCCGGCTGACCACCCCCACAGTGATCATTGTTTGAAGACAACCTTCCTCTCCCGGCTGACAACCCCCACAGTGATCATTGCTTGAAGACAACCTTCCTCTCCCGGCTGACCACCCCCACAGTGATCATTGCTTGAAGACAACCCTCCTCTCCCGGCTGACCACCCCCACAGTGATCATTGCTTGAAGACAACCCTCCTCTCCCGGCTGACCACCCCCACAGTGATCATTGCTTGTAGGCAACCCTCCTCTCCCGGCTGACCACCCCCACAGTGATCATTGCTTGAAGGCAACCCTCCTCTCCCGGCTGACCACCCCCACAGTGATCATTGCTTGAAGGCAACCCTCCTCTCCCGGCTGACCACCCCCACAGTGATCATTGCTTGAAGACAACCCTCCTCTCCCGGCTGACCACCCCCACAGTGATCATTGCTTGAAGGCAACCCTCCTCTCCCGGCTGACCACCCCCACAGTGATCATTGCTTGAAGGCAACCCTCCTCTCCCGGCTGACCACCTCCACAGTGATCATTGCTTGAAGGCAACCCTCCTCTCCCGGCTGACCACCCCCACAGTTATCATTGCTTGAAGACAACCTTCCTCTCCCGGCTGACCACCCCCACAGTGATCGCTGCTTGAAGGCAACCCTCCTCTCCCGGCTGACCACCCCCACAGTGATCATTGCTTGAAGACAACCTTCCTCTCCCGGCTGACCACCCCCACAGTGATCATAGCTTGAAGACAACCTTCCTCTCCCGGCTGACCACCCTCACAGTGATCATTGCTTGAAGTCAACCCTCCTCTCCCGGCTGACCACCCCCACAGTGATCATTGCTTGAAGACAACCTTCCTCTCCCGGCTGACCACCCCCACAGTAATCATTGCTTGAAGACAACCCTCCTCTCCCGGCTGACCACCCCCACAGTGATCATTGCTTGAAGACAACCCTCCTCTCCCGGCTGACCACCCCCACAGTGATCATTGCTTGAAGACAACCCTCCTCTCCCGGCTGACCACCCCCACAGTGATCATTGCTTGAAGACAACCCTCCTCTCCCAGCTGACCACCCCCACAGTGATCATTGCTTGAAGGCAACTCTCCTCTCCCGGCTGACCTCCCCCAGAGTGATCATTGCTTGAAGACAACCCTCCTCTCCCGGCTGACCACCCCCACAGTGATCATTGCTTGAAGACAACCCTCCTCTCCCGGCTGACCACCCCCACAGTGATCATTGCTTGAAGGCAACCCTCCTCTCCCGGCTGACCACCCCCACAGTGATCATTGCTTGAAGACAACCCTCCTCTCCCGGCTGACCACCCCCACAGTGATCATTGCTTGAAGACAACCCTCCTCTCCCGGCTGACCACCCCCACAGTGATCATTGCTCGAAGGCAACCCTCCTCTCCCGGCTGACCACCCCCACAGTGATCATTGCTTGAAGACAACCCTCCTCTCCCGGCTGACCACTCCCACAGTGATCATTGCTTGAAGGCAACCCTCCTCTCCCGGCTGACCACCCCCACAGTGATCATTGCTTGAAGACAACCCTCCTCTCCCGGCTGACCACCCTCACAGTGATCATTGTTTGAAGACAACCCTCCTCTCCCTTCTGACCACCCCCACAGTGATCATTGCTTGAAGGCAGCCCTCCTCTCCCGGCTGACCACCCCCACAGTGATCACTGCTTGAAGACAACCCTCCTCTCCCGGCTGACCACCCCCACAGTGATCATTGCTTGAAGGCAACCCTCTCCCGGCTGACCACCCCCACAGTGGTCATTGCTTGAAGACAACCCTCCTCTCCCGGCTGACCACCCCCACAGTGATCATTGCTTGAAGACAACCCTCCTCTCCCGGCTGACCACCCCCACAGTGATCATTGCTTGAAGACAACCCTCCTCTCCCGGCTGACCACCCCCACAGTGATCATTGCTTGAAGGCAACCCTCCTCTCCCGGCTGACCACCCCCACAGTGATCATTGCTTGAAGACAACCCTCCTCTCCCGGCTGACCACCCCCACAGTGATCATTGCTTGAAGACAACCCTCCTCTCCCGGCTGACCACCCCCACAGTGATCATTGCTTGAAGGCAACCCTCCTTTCCCGGCTGACCACCCCACAGTGATCATTGCTTGAAGGCAACCCTCCTCTCCCGGCTGACCACCCCCACAGTGATCATTGCTTGAAGACAACCCTCCTCTCCCGGCTGACCACCCCCACAGTGATCATTGCTTGAAGGCAACCCTCCTCTCCCGGCTGACCACCCCCACAGTGATCATTGCTTGAAGACAACCCTCCTCTCCCGGCTGACCACCCCCACAGTGATCATTGCTTGAAGGCAACCCTCCTCTCCCGGCTGACCACCCCCACAGTGATCATTGCTTGAAGGCATCCCTCCTCTCTCGGCTGACCACCCCCACAGTGATCATTGTTTGAAGACAACCTTCCTCTCCCGGCTGACAACCCCCACAGTGATCATTGCTTGAAGACAACCTTCCTCTCCCGGCTGACCACCCCCACAGTGATCATTGTTTGAAGACAACCTTCCTCTCCCGGCTGACAACCCCCACAGTGATCATTGCTTGAAGACAACCTTCCTCTCCCGGCTGACCACCCTCACAGTGATCATTGCTTGAAGTCAACCCTCCTCTCCCGGCTGACCACCCCCACAGTGATCATTGCTTGAAGACAACCTTCCTCTCCCGGCTGACCACCCCCACAGTAATCATTGCTTGAAGACAACCCTCCTCTCCCGGCTGACCACCCCCACAGTGATCATTGCTTGAAGACAACCCTCCTCTCCCGGCTGACCACCCCCACAGTGATCATTGCTTGAAGACAACCCTCCTCTCCCGGCTGACCACCCCCACAGTGATCATTGCTTGAAGACAACCCTCCTCTCCCAGCTGACCACCCCCACAGTGATCATTGCTTGAAGGCAACTCTCCTCTCCCGGCTGACCTCCCCCACAGTGATCATTGCTTGAAGACAACCCTCCTCTCCCGGCTGACCACCCCCACAGTGATCATTGCTTGAAGACAACCCTCCTCTCCCGGCTGACCACCCCCACAGTGATCATTGCTTGAAGGCAACCCTCCTCTCCCGGCTGACCACCCCCACAGTGATCATTGCTTGAAGACAACCCTCCTCTCCCGGCTGACCACCCCCACAGTGATCATTGCTTGAAGACAACCCTCCTCTCCCTGCTGACCACCCCCACAGTGATCATTGCTCGAAGGCAACCCTCCTCTCCCGGCTGACCACCCCCACAGTGATCATTGCTTGAAGACAACCCTCCTCTCCCGGCTGACCACTCCCACAGTGATCATTGCTTGAAGGCAACCCTCCTCTCCCGGCTGACCACCCCCACAGTGATCATTGCTTGAAGACAACCCTCCTCTCCCGGCTGACCACCCTCACAGTGATCATTGGTTGAAGACAACCCTCCTCTCCCTTCTGACCACCCCCACAGTGATCATTGCTTGAAGGCAGCCCTCCTCTCCCGGCTGACCACCCCCACAGTGATCATTGCTTGAAGACAACCCTCCTCTCCCGGCTGACCACCCCCACAGTGATCATTGCTTGAAGGCAACCCTCTCCCGGCTGACCACCCCCACAGTGATCATTGCTTGAAGACAACCCTCCTCTCCCGGCTGACCACCCCCACAGTGATCATTGCTTGAAGACAACCCTCCTCTCCCGGCTGACCACCCCCACAGTGATCATTGCTTGAAGACAACCCTCCTCTCCCGGCTGACCACCCCCACAGTGATCATTGCTTGAAGGCAACCCTCCTCTCCCGGCTGACCACCCCCACAGTGATCATTGCTTGAAGACAACCCTCCTCTCACGGCTGACCTCCCCCACAGTGATCATTGCTTGAAGACAACCCTCCTCTCCCGGCTGACCACCCCCACAGTGATCATTGCTTGAAGACAACCCTCCTCTCCCGGCTGACCACCCCCACAGTGATCATTGCTTGAAGGCAACCCTCCTCTCCCGGCTGACCACCCCCACAGTGATCATTGCTTGAAGACAACCCTCCTCTCCCGGCTGACCACCCCCACAGTGATCATTGCTTGAAGACAACCCTCCTCTCCCGGCTGACCACCCCCACAGTGATCATTGCTTGAAGGCAACCCTCCTTTCCCGGCTGACCACCCCACAGTGATCATTGCTTGAAGGCAACCCTCCTCTCCCGGCTGACCACCCCCACAGTGATCATTGCTTGAAGACAACCCTCCTCTCCCGGCTGACCACCCCCACAGTGATCATTGCTTGAAGGCAACCCTCCTCTCCCGGCTGACCACCCCCACAGTGATCATTGCTTGAAGACAACCCTCCTCTCCCGGCTGACCACCCCCACAGTGATCATTGCTTGAAGGCAACCCTCCTCTCCCGGCTGACCACCCCCACAGTGATCATTGCTTGAAGGCAACCCTCCTCTCCCGGCTGACCACCCCCACAGTGATCATTGTTTGAAGACAACCTTCCTCTCCCGGCTGACAACCCCCACAGTGATCATTGCTTGAAGACAACCTTCCTCTCCCGGCTGACAACCCCCACAGTGATCATTGCTTGAAGACAACCTTCCTCTCCCGGCTGACCACCCCCACAGTGATCATTGCTTGAAGACAACCTTCCTCTCCCGGCTGACCACCCCCACAGTGATCATTGTTTGAAGACAACCTTCCTCTCCCGGCTGACAACCCCCACAGTGATCATTGCTTGAAGACAACCTTCCTCTCCCGGCTGACCACCCCCACAGTGATCATTGCTTGAAGACAACCCTCCTCTCCCGGCTGACCACCCCCACAGTGATCATTGCTTGAAGACAACCCTCCTCTCCCGGCTGACCACCCCCACAGTGATCATTGCTTGAAGGCAACCCTCCTCTCCCGGCTGACCACCCCCACAGTGATCATTGCTTGAAGGCAACCCTCCTCTCCCGGCTGACCACCCCCACAGTGATCATTGCTTGAAGGCAACCCTCCTCTCCCGGCTGACCACCCCCACAGTGATCATTGCTTGAAGACAACCCTCCTCTCCCGGCTGACCACCCCCACAGTGATCATTGCTTGAAGGCAACCCTCCTCTCCCGGCTGACCACCCCCACAGTGATCATTGCTTGAAGGCAACCCTCCTCTCCTGGCTGACCACCCCCACAGTGATCATTGCTTGAAGGCAACCCTCCTCTCCCGGCTGACCACCCCCACAGTGATCATTGCTTGAAGACAACCTTCCTCTCCCGGCTGACCACCCCCACAGTGATCATTGCTTGAAGGCAACCCTCCTCTCCCGGCTGACCACCCCCACAGTGATCATTGCTTGAAGACAACCTTCCTCTCCCGGCTGACCACCCCCACAGTGATCATTGCTTGAAGACAACCTTCCTCTCCCGGCTGACCACCCTCACAGTGATCATTGCTTGAAGTCAACCCTCCTCTCCCGGCTGACCACCCCCACAGTGATCATTGCTTGAAGACAACCTTCCTCTCCCGGCTGACCACCCCCACAGTGACTCAAGTCTGCTTCATACCACCGCCTCTTTCACACTCGTTCTCTTTAGCATATTTTAATTTAATCTTTAATAATGGCTTTGTATCACGAAATCGCAAGATTACATTCACTGTCTGGACATTGTCCTAACACAAACCATACCACTGGCGGGGATAAAACCTGTGATCAGTCATAAAACTCGAGACTGATGCATCGGTCTGGAATTTTATGACTCTCTGATCGCCCGTTGTATGGTTTGTTTGCAATCGTTTCCTATGACCTCTTCGAGCGTTTTTGTAGACAACAAGAGGTCGGGCATGTTTAATAATAATAATATATTTATTTAGTACAAGTACATGTACAAGGTATACAGACCTAGCTGACATCAATGACGTACTACTATATAGAAAGCCCCTTGTTATGCTCACCACGTCGGGCAAATTAGGTCAGTGTCCCAGAATGCGACCCACACCAGTCGACTAACACCCAGGTACCCATTTTACTGATGGGGAACATAGACAACAGGTGGAAAGAAACACATCCAATGTTTCTACTCTGGCTGGAAAGAACCCAGGCCCTCGCCGTGTGAATCGAGAGCTTTAGCCACCAGGCCACCAGGATCCCACATGTTCTACTTAAAGTCACAGCATGCAAGTTGTTGTTGCAAGGTGGCTGCAACAAACTTGGCTTCACAACGAGTAGCAAACTTGGCATCACAACAGGAAGAGTTGCATGAGCGCCAGAAACTCCATTCAAATAATCAACAGTATTATATTGGGCTGTGTTAACAGCGCAGTGAGGAAATTTCATTAAGAGGATTCGCTTCATAAACTATGATCCTTAGTTCATTTTGTACTCATGGTAGACAAACAGTACCGGCCTATTTCTAGTGAAATAAGCAGTACCAGCCTACTTATAGTGAAATAAGCAGTACCAGCCTACTCCTAGTGAAATAAGCAGTACCAGCCTACTCCTAGTGAAATAAGCAGTACCGGCCTACTCCTAGTGAAATAAGCAGTTCCAGCCTACTCCTAGTGAAATAAGCAGTACCGGCCTACTTATAGTGAAATAAGCAGTACCAGCCTACTCCTAGTGAAATAAGCAGTACCAGCCTACTCCTAGTGAAATAAGCAGTTCCAGCCTACTCCTAGTGAAATAAGCAGTACCGGCCTACTTATAGTGAAATAAGCAGTACCAGCCTACTCCTAGTGAAATAAGCGGTACCAGCCTACTCCTAGTGAAATAAGCAGTACCGGCCTACTTATAGTGAAATAAGCAGTACCAGCCTACTCCTAGTGAAATAAGCAGTACCAGCTTACTTACAGTGAAATAAGCAGTACCAGCGTACTCCTAGTGAAATAAGCAGTACCAGCCTACTCCTAGTGAAATAAGCAGTACCGGCCTACTTATAGTGAAATAAGCAGTACCAGCCTACTCATAGTGAAGTAAGCAGTACCAGCCTACTTACAGTGAAATAAGCAGTACCAACCTACTCCTAGTGAAATAAGCAGTACCAGCCTACTCCTAGTGAAATAAGCAGTACCAGCCTACTTATAGCGAAATAAGCAGTACCAGCCTACTTATAGTGAAATAAGGAGTACCAGCCTACTCCTAGTGAAATAAGCAGTACCAGCCTACTCCTAGTGAAATAAGCAGTACCAGCCTACTCCTAGTGAAATAAGCAGTACCAGCCTACTCCTAGTGAAATAAGCAGTACCAGCCTACTCCTAGTGAAATAAGCAGTACCAGCCTACTCCTAGTGAAATAAGCAGTACCAGCCTACTCCTAGTGAAATAAGCAGTACCAGCCTACTCCTAGTGAAATAAGCAGTACCAGCCTACTTTATTATTATTATTTATTTTTTTTTATCACACTGGCCGATTCCCACCAAGGCAGGGTGGCCCGAAAAAGAAAAACTTTCACCATCATTCACTCCATCACTGTCTTGCCAGTTTTTAAACTGCAACATTAACACCCCTCCTTCAGAGTGCAGGCACTGTACTTCCCATCTCCAGGACTCAAGTCCGGCCTGCCGGTTTCCCTGAAACCCTTCATAAATGTTACTTTGCTCACACTCCAACAGCACGTCAAGTATTAAAAACCATTTGTCTCCATTCACTCTTATCAAACATGCTCATGCATGCCTGCTGGAAGTCCAAGCCCCTCGCACACAAAACCTCCTTTACCCCCTCCCTCCAACCTTTCCTAGGCCGACCCCTACCCCGCCTTCCTTCCACTACAGACTGATACACTCTTGAAGTCATTCTGTTTCGCTCCATTCTCTCTACATGTCCGAACCACCTCAACAACCCTTCCTCAGCCCTCTGGACAACAGTTTTGGTAATCCCGCACCTCCTCCTAACTTCCAAACTACGAATTCTCTGCATTATATTCACACCACACATTGCCCTCAGACATGACATCTCCACTGCCTCCAGCCTTCTCCTCGCTGCAACATTCATCACCCATGCTTCACACCCATATAAGAGCGTTGGTAAAACTATACTCTCATACATTCCCCTCTTTGCCTCCAAGGACAAAGTTCTTTGTCTCCACAGACTCCTAAGTGCACCACTCACTCTTTTTCCCTCATCAATTCTATGATTCACCTCATCTTTCATAGACCCATCCGCTGACACGTCCACTCCCAAATATCTGAATACGTTCACCTCCTCCATACTCTCTCCCTCCAATCTGATATTCAATCTTTCATCACCTAATCTTTTTGTTATCCTCATAACCTTACTCTTTCCTGCATTCACCTTTAATTTTCATCTTTTGCACACCCTACCAAATTCATCCACCAATCTCTGCAACTTCTCTTCAGAATCTCCCAAGAGCACAGTGTCATCAGCAAAGAGCAGCTGTGACAACTCCCACTTTGTGTGTGATTCTTTATCTTTTAACTCCACGCCTCTTGCCAAGACCCTCGCATTTACTTCTCTTACAACCCCATCTATAAATATATTAAACAACCACGGTGACATCACACATCCTTGTCTAAGGCCTACTTTTACTGGGAAAAAATTTCCCTCTTTCCTACATACTCTAACTTGAGCCTCACTATCCTTGTGAAATAAGCAGTACCAGCCTACTCCTAGTGAAATAAGCAGTACCAGCCTACTCCTAGTGAAATAAGCAGTACCGGCCTACTCCTAGTGAAATAAGCAGTACCGGCCTACTTCTTGTGAAATAAGCAGTACCGGCCTACTTCTAGTGAAATAAGCAGTACCGGCCTACTTATAGTGAAATAATCAGTACCGGCCTACTCCTAGTGAAACAAGCAGTACCGGCCTATTTCTAGTGAAATAAGCAGTACCGGCCTACTGCTAGTGAAATAAGCAGTACCGGCCTACTGCTAGTGAAATAAGCAGTACCGGCCTACTTCTAGTGAAATAAGCAATTCCGGCCTACATCAAGTGAAATAAACAGTACCGGCCTACTTCTAGTGAAATAAGCAATACCGGCCTACTTCTAGTGAAATAAGCAGTAACGGCCTACTTCTAGTGAAATAAGCAATACCGGCCTACATCAAGTGAAATAAGCAGTACCGGCCTACTTCTAGTGAAATAAGCAGTACCGGCCTACTTCTAGTGAAATAAGATGTCCAGCTGATGTTAAAAGTGTGATAGGCCTCCACTGATATTAATACAACAGCAAAATTTGTGTTGTGAATCTGTTAGCACTAGAGCAATGCAGGTGGAGAAGGTTCGAAACATCGTAATTGAAAACTGCACAACAACTTCTTTGGCCGCCACAGTTTAAACAGATCCACGACCCAACAAAGAAAGAAACCCTTGGGTCTCTAAGCTCCACTCCTACACTTAACAGTACCACCTGCCATTACACATGCCATAGGTGCTCCATCTACCATCCCCGAGTCAGATTTTTCTCCTGTAGTGACTCGGAGCTATCAACTGGCCGACACTGTACCTGACCAAGTGCCGGATCAAAGTACAAATAAGAGGGATATATCTGGAAGGTTTTGATAAGGGTGTTGCAGATACCAATAATTATTCCAAAATTATCTGCCAGAGAATGCTAGAATATCAGCCTATTGACACCTTTCCAGTATCTAGCCTTTTTCTAGCTTGTAACCTGCCATCATCTGCTGCTATGTAGCTACCACACACTTCGAGCCCCGTGGGGGCGGGGTTTGTGGTAGCCCAAGGTGCCTAGCTTCTCCCTCGGAGCCCCGTGGGGGCGGGGAATGGGGCTTGTCCGGGGACAGCTAGTTCCAGAAGACGAGGAGGTACTTGTACCTCCTTCCATGACAGACATTGGTCTGAGACTCCCACGACAGGGAGCCAAGGCCGGGCCACCTCTTGGAAAAGGCCCGGGTCGGGCGAATATACCGGCGAATCTACTACCAGGGATGTAACAGATTTGTCAGTCTTATCCCTCATCTTATCAGAACAGGACCAGCTACTTTAATATAAATAAGCACGGTTTTATAAGTTAAAACTGGGAGAATAAACACTAGGCACTAAATTTTAAGACCTTTAATGATCCAAAACAATGAAATTTAGGAAAAATATTATATACATTGAAATTAAATGAAGCTAAAATTTTAGTATTCTATACACAAACCCTGTGCATGTACTGTAATATAAATTTGCTTCTTATTACTATATAACACTTAATTACCTTTAACTGTACCCTTAGTCACGTTATTTATTATGTATCAGGAACTTCAGGTACTTGCAGTAATTAACTCTTCTATCTGGCAACAAGCACAGCTTGAGTGAACAATGTAGAGAACAGCTCATCAAGCAGCAACATGCACAGGGAAGCCATTAACAGCAGAACAACGAGCAAGACAGAGACATAATTATCAGTTCACTAAAAATTCACCCCATCTCTAGTAAGCTCAGTGATAAAAGAAACATTATGAGAGAAGTTAGAACAGAAACAGCAGTAACAACCCGCCACGCGAAGAAACTCTAGAACTCTATCTTTAGGAACAGGAAAATTAGAAATGGTGACAACCTTGGTTTACACGGGAACAACCTCATTTTGATCTGTACAGAAACCATCATACGTTTTCTTGGCTTGTCTGAAAACATATTTAGCCAAGTGTACTGTGAAGTAGTAGTGAGTAAATCTCCCAACCATTACTCTGCTCTGAGAAACGACAATGCTGATCCCACTCATCACTATATAAAACTAGGTCGTCCTGGTACACTTTAACACCTTCCAAATGTATTATTTAATAAATGTATGGAAGAGGGTAAGGTACCTAGGGATTGGCAGACAGCGTGCATAGTTCCTTTGTATAAAGGCAAAGGGGATAAAAGAGTGTGCAAAAATTATAGGGGAATAAGTCTGTTGATTATACCTAGTAAAGTGTATGGTATAGTTATTATTGAAAGTATTAAGAGTAAGACAGAGAGTAAGATAGCAGATGAACAAAGTGGCTTTAGGAAAGGTAGGGGGTGTGTAGACCAAGTGTTTACAATGAAACATATAGGTGAACAGCATTTAAATAAGGGTAAAGAGGTTTTTGTGGCATTTATGGATTTAGAAAAGGCATATGACAGGGTGGATAGGGGAGCGGTGTGGCAGATGTTGCAGGTGTATGGTGTAGGCGGTAGGTTACTGAAAGCAGTGAAGAGTTTTTACGAGGACAGTGAGGCTCAGGTTAGAGTATGTAGGAGAAAGGGAGATTATTTCCCAGTAAAAGTAGGCCTTAGACAAGGATGTGTGATGTCACATGTAGATGGGGTTGTAAGAGAAGTGAATGCGAGGGTCTTGGCAAGAGGTGTGGAGTTAAAAGATAAAGAATCACACATAAAGTGGGAGTTGTCACAGTTGCTCTTTGCTGATGACACTGTGCTTTTGGGAGATTCTGAAGATAAGTTGCAGAGGTTGGTGGATGAATTTGGTGGGGTATGCAAAAGAAGAAAATTAAAAGTGAATATAGGAAAGAGTAAGGTTATGAGGATAACAAAAAGATTAGGTGACGAAAGACTAGATATCAGATTAGAGGGAAAGAGTATGGAGGAGGTGAATGTATTCAGATATTTAGGAGTGGACGTGTCAGCAGATGGGTCTATGAAGGATGAGGTGAATCATAGAATTGATGAGGGGAAAAGGGTGAGCGGTGCACCCGTGGAAGCAGAAAGGGGAATGTATGAGAGTATAGTTTTACCAACGCTCTTATATGGATGTGAAGCATGGGTGATGAATGTTGCAACGAGGAGAAGGCTGGAGGCAGTGGAGATGTCATGTCTGAGGGCAATGTGTGGTGTGAATGTAATGCAGAGAATTCGTAGTTCGGAAATTAGGAGAAGGTGTGGGATTACCAAAACTATTATCCAGAGGGCTGAGGAGGGGTTGTTGAGGTGGTTCGGGGAAGTAGAGAGATTGGAACAAAACAGAATGACTTCGAGAGTGTATAAATCTGTTATGGAACGAAGGCGGGGTAGTGTTCGGCCAAGGAAGGGCTGGAGGGAGGGGGTAAATGAGGTTTTGTGGGGGGGCTTGGACTTCCAGCAAGCGTGCATGAGCGTATTTGATATGAGTGAATGGAGACAAATGGTTTTTAATACTTGACGTGTTGTTGGAGTGTGAGCAAAGTAACATTTATGAAGGGGTTCAGGGAAACCGGCAGGCCGGACTTGAGTCCTGGAGATGGGAAGTACAGTGCCTGCACTCTGAAGGAGGGGTGTTAATGTTGCAGTTTAAAAACTGTAGTGTAAAGCACCCTTCTGGCAAGACAGTGATGGAGTGAATGATGGTGAAAGTTTTTCTTTTTCGGGCCACCCTGCCTTGGTGGGATTCGGCCGATGTGTTAATAAAAATAAAACAAATTTATGTAAACCTATACATAAATCTCTGGAACGACAGAGCTGCACTGCACATCTCAATGTCCCACACAAGAGGGGGCCCGATCATATTCCCTTAGAAGATCCAGTTGTTTGATGTATAAAGCTCGCAGCACACGATTAATGAGGTCATTGACGCATTGGAAGGTATCCATCTGGAAAGGTATTTGCAGTCACCTTTCAATAATAAGTACACATCCTGAAACTGCTATCAAGTCTAGATACTAATATATAAGGGGAAGCACAAGGAATCTTACTGCACTCTTTCAATCCATGTGATGGAAGATAATAAAATTTTCTTACAGCTTTGTTTGTAGAAGGACTCATTCTATAAGAAGTTTGCTTGTATATTCACACTATGTACTCTATGAGTGCAGTCCTTCATGTACTCCATTAGTACAGTCTTTCACAGCATTGCTGAACAAACATGGATATTCAATTATCACTTGTTTTATGTTACTATCCTTTCCTGAATCAACGTTACCCAGAAAATTATGAAGTGGTTGTAGTGTCATAGAATTTTCTAAACATACCTCTATATCTCTAGGTATGTCTGGCAAACTGATGTGATCTTCTTGTGACATAGGAAGTACAGCAGTAGCAGATACAAGGTTTGAGTAGTACGCCTTGAGCTAATTAACATAGTAGACATATCCAGATTTCTTCTTCCCAAGCGTGGGTACTAACTAGTATGAGTGTCTGAGCCATCACCTCGTCTCCTGCTGTGAAGGAGCAGGGAAAGGCATGCTTATCATACAACAGTTTTATACTTCCTTGTAAAGTAATCAAGTTTTCATTGTTTGCTCTATAGCTGCTTGTAAATGCTGTTGCATTAGTGAAGGTGAGGTACTCAGAGATGGATTAGACTTCCCAATCCATACCTCTTTTAATAGACAAAAAATTTTTAGAGTAAGCAGTCATCATGGACTTCAACGTCTGATAAAATCCCTCAAGCATCTTGAGTTTGTGGATTATAAATTGCTAAAAGTAGAGACGTAATTCCTTGTCAGAATAATGATTCACGAAACACCAGAGAAGCGAAATTTGATTTCAGTATAACTGAATCTCTTGTGTGCAAATCAACTTGTGAAGGAAAATCTCATCCTCGCTCTCACAATGGTACAGGAATTAATCTTTCTCATAGGAAATGTTTCAGGAGGACTTGTCACTGCATCCATTAAAGTGAGTAATGTAATGGTTTTGTTACGAACACAGGTGGTAATCTGATGGGTTTGTTGCACCCTATCGTAAGTAAATCACCAAACTCTCAACTAGGAAGCGCAGGAGAAAGGCAAACCATCATAAATAAATTTCTTAACCTGTGTATGTCTTCACCAAAGAATATATATATCGTGTTTACACTATATAGAGAGAGTAAAATGGTAAGTGGTGTGTATGAGTGAGAGTCACCGTGAGAGCAACGTCTTCTACCAAAGGTGTGGACAACCTGCCAATTCTGCTTCGTTCACAGATTTGAAAGCCTCCCTAGTTTACTTATTTTCATAATAAGTTTTCTAGTTTAGTTCTAGGCAGAGGACCAACACAGTCTATAATCAGCTGTGAAAAAGCTTCAACATCTGGAGTAGGTGGAAATAAATGGTATCAAATACCGACACAGTGGAAATATAAACACATATGCAGTATAATGTGATCCTTTATTGACAACGTTTCACCCACACAGTGGGCTTTTTCAAGTCACACATAGATCTCTTTTTCAAGTCACACACAGATCTGTGTATGACTTGAAAAAGCCCACTGTGTGGGCGAAACGTTGTCAATAAAGGATCACATTATACTGCATATGTGTTTATATTTTCATCTGGAGTAGATACAAGCTGATCTGGTGATGGAGTGCAAGCTTGCCGATAACCTGACAGATATGGCAATAACCTACATGATCTGATACAGTTTCCTTCGTTTTAGGCTATATGTAGTGTTTAACATGTTTATAAACTGTTTTCTTAATACTCAATTATTATTATAATCAAGGGGGAAGTGCTAAACCCGGAGGATTATACAGCGCCTGGGGGGGGGGGGATGTGGAAGGCATTCAGGCTTAATTCGGGGAACTGGAGCACAGATCCAATTCCCTAAATCAAGAGCCCCTCACCAACATCAAGGAACCTTCCTTGAGGGGCCTCTTAATACTCAAATGTCCTCCTAGACGACTGCTGTAAGCAAAATCATTCGTCTGTTCACGAAATGTTTCTGGCAGAATTAAACTAAACTTCACTCAGGAGACAATAATGTCAGCTGTAGTCTTGTTAGTATATTTCTGCATTAGTACACCAATACAACAAGATCCTTACCTCTTCCCTAAGTTACCACACCATTAGTCTCTCTAGAGACTGGTCAACACACTGATCCTTCTCTCCTCGTGAGAGAGAACTTTAAATTCAGAGCAGTCCTGACTTGACACATCAGAAGGATAAGTAGATGACAAAGTTGCTGGGTACAAACTATCAATAAATATCATATTCCAACCCAAGTCATCATAATCACACGACTAGTTTCATTTTATTATGACAACATTTCGCTCACCAGGAGAGCGAAACGTTGCCACAATAAAATGTCACATTAGTTGTACCTTGTTTCTTTTTACTTAACATATTGACGGTAATTTCAACATTATTACAACTTGAGCATCAACTTACCTTTGTGATGCTGTCATCTCTCCCTCGACGATCTGTGAAGGTTCACCTACCTGTAATGTAAATACTACGTATTAGTACGCACCTCCCAGGTCCGTGTATACCAGGTCCATGTATACCAGGTCCATGTATACCAGGTCCATGTATTCTAAGTTCATGTATTCCAGGTCAATGTTTTCCAGATCCACATATACCAGGTCCATGTATTCTAGATCAATGTATTCCAGATCCACGTATTCCAAGTCCATGTATTTCAGGTCAATGCATTCCAGGTCCATGTATTCCAGGTTCATGAATTCCAGGTCCATGTATTACAGGTCCATGTATACAGGAACATGTATACCAGGAACATAAATACCATTAAGCCTACATCTTCAGGAAGTATCTCAGTTATACCTCCTCACTTACACGCTATACCTCCTGACTCACACGCTATACCTCCTGACTCACACGCTATACCTCCTCACAAACACGCCATACCTACTCACAAACACGTTATATCTCCTCACAAACAGAGGGGGGAGAGGGGGAGGAGGAGTTGCACTGCTCATTAAAAACCAGTGGGGATTTGAGAAAATGGAAGGAATGGATGGCACGGGCGAAAGGGACTACTTAGTAGGAACAATCCAGTCTGAGGGCCATAAGGTGATAATTGCAGTGATGTACAACCCGCCACAGAACTGCAGGAGACCAAGAGAAGAATACGACGAGAGCAACAGAGCAATGGTCGATACACTAGCCGAGGTGGCCAGAAGAGTACACATGGGGGAGCAAAGTTACTAGTTATGAGTGATTTCAATCATAAGGAGACTGACTAGGAAAACCTGGAGCCCCATGGGGGTCCCGAAACATGGAGAGCCAAGATGATGGATGTGGTACTGGAAAACCTCATGCATCAACATGTTAGAGACACTACCAGAGAGAGAGGTGAGGATGATCCAGCAAGACTGAACCTTGTATTCACTTTGAGTAGTTCAGACATCGAGGATATCATGTATGAAAGGCCCCTGGGAGCTAGTGATCATGTGGTTCTGTGCTTTGACTACACAGTTGAGCTTCAATTGGAGAGAGTAGCAAGAATAGGATGGGTAAAACCAAACTTCAAAAGGGGGGACTACACAGGCATGAGGAACTTCCTGCAAGACGTTCAGTAGGAGAGAGAACTGGTAAGAAAACCAGTAAACGAAATGACGGACTATGTGACAACAAAATGCAAGGTGGCAGAGGAGAGGTTTGTTCCCAAGGTAAACAGAAATAATGTAAAGGCCAGAACGAGTCCTTGGTTCACCCAAAGATGTTGGGAGGCAAAAACTAGGTGTACTTGAGAATGGAAAAAGTACAGAAGACAAAGGACCCAGGAAAATAAAGAGATCAGCCGAATAGCCAGAAACGACAGTGCAAATATGAGAAGGGAGGCTCAGCGACAATACGAAAATTACATACCATCGAAAGTCAAGTCTGACCCGAAGCTGTTGTATAGCCACATCAGGTGGAAAACAACAGTCAAGGACCAGGTAATCAGACTGAGGAAGGATGATGGGGAGCTCACAAGAAACGACCGAGAGGTATGCGAGGAACTCAGCATGAGATTTAAAGAAGTATTTACAGTAGAAACCAGTAGGACTCCAGGAAATCAGAACAAAGAGGTACACCAACAAGTGTTGGATGAGGTACACATAACCGAGGAGGAGGTGAAGAAGCTCCTATATGATCTTGATACTTCAAAGGCAGTGAGACCAGACATCTCTCCGTGGGTCCTTAGAGAAGGAGCAGAGATGCTGTGTGTGCCACTGACAAAGATCTTCAACACATCCATTGAAACTGGACAACTCCCTGAGGTATGGAAGATGGCAAATGTAGTCCCAATTTTTAAAAAAAGAGACAGACACGAGACATTATACTACAGACCTGTGTCATTAACGTGAAAAGTATGCAAAGTCATGGAGAAGACCATCAGGAGGAGAGTGGTGGAGCACCTGGAAAGAAACAAGTGTATAATCAACAACCAGCACGGTTTCAGGGAAGGAAAATCCTGTGTCACAAACCTACCGGAGTTTCATGACAAGGTGACAATAGAGAGAGGAGTGGATAGACTACATTTTCTTGGACTGCAAGAAGGCCCTCGACACAGTTCCTCACAAGAGATTAATGCAAAAGCTAGAGGATCAGGCACACATAACAGGAAAGGCACTGCAATGGATCAGAGAATAAATGACAGGGAGGCGACAACGAGTCATGCTACGTGACGAGGTGTCAGACTGGGTGCCTGTGACAAGCAGGGTTCCACTGGAGTCAGTCCTGGGACCTGTGCTATTTTTGGTATATGTGAATAGCATAACGGAGGGGATAGTCACAGAAGTGTCCTTGTTCGCAGATGTGAAGTTAATGAGGAGAATCAAATCGGTCGAGGATCAGGCAGGACTACAAAGAAACTTGGACAGGCTATAAGCCTTGTCCAGCAACTGGCTCCTTGAATTTAACCCTGCCAAATGCAATGTCATGAAGGTCGAGGAAGCGCAAAGAAGACCACACACAGTATAGTCTAGGTGGCCGAAGACTGCAAAACTAACTCAAGGAAAAAGGTCTTCGGGTGAGTATAATACCGAGCACATCTCCTGAGGCGCACATCAATCAGATAACTGCTGCAGTGTACGGGCGTCTGACAAACCTAAGTATAGCGTTCTGATACCTTAATAAGGAATCGTTCAAGACTTTATACACTGTGTACGTCAGGCCCGTACTGGAGTACGCAGCACCAGTTTGGAACCCACATCTGGTCAAACACGTCATGAAAACCAGCCTTGCAACAAGGCTGGTTCCTGAGCTAAGGGGAATGCCCTACGAAGAGAGGTTAAGGGAAATCGGTCTGACGACACTGGAAGACAGGAGGGTCAGGGGAGACATGATAACGACATACAAAATGCTGCATGGAATAGACAAGGTGGACAGAGACAGGATGTTCCAGAGATGGGACACAGAAACAAGAGGTCACAATTGGAAGCTGAAGACTCACCCGAATCAAAGGGATGTCAGTCACAGAGTTCTTAGGAAGTGGAATAATCTGGCAAGCGACGTAGTGGAGGCAGGAACCATACATAGTTTTAAGACGAGGTATGATGAAGCTCATGGAGCAGGGAGAGGGAGGACAAAGTAGCGGTCAGTGAAGAGGAGGGGCCAGGAGCTGAGTCTCGACCCTTGCAACCACAATTAGGTGAATTAGGTGAGTACACACACGCACGCACGCACACACGCACACACGCGCGCACACACACACACACATCAACCAGATAACTGTTGCACCATATGGGCGCCTGGCAAACCTGAGATTAGCATTCCGATACCTAAGTAAGGAATCTTTCAAGACACTGTACACCGTGTACGTCAGGCCCATACTGGAGTAAGCAGCACCAGTTTGGAACCTGCACCGGGTCAAGCTCGTTAAGAAATTAGAGAAAGTGCAAAGGTTTGCGACAAGGTTAGTTCCAGAGCTAAGGGGAATGTCCTATGAAGAAAGGTCGAGGGAAATCGGCCTGAGGACACTGGAGGACAGGAGGAATAGGGGAGACATGATAACGACATACAAAATACTACACGGAATAAACAATGTGGACAGAGACAAGATGTTCCAGAGTGGGGACACAGAAACAAGGGGTCGCTCTTGGAAGTTGAAGACTCAGAAGAGTCACTGGGAAGTTAGGAAGCAGTTCTTCAGTCATAGAGTGGTCAGGAAGTGGAACAGTCTGGGGAGCGATGTAGTGGAGGCAGGAACCATACATAGCTTTAAGACGAGGTATGATAAAGCTCATGGAGCAAGGAGAGAGAGGACCTAGTAGCGTTCAGTGAAGTGGTGGGGCCAGGAGCTGAGTCTCAACCCCTGTAACTACAATTAGTGAGTACAATTAGGTGAGTACACACACACACACACACACACACACACACACACACACACATCAAGCAGATAAGAAGGGAGGTCCAATGACAATATGAAAACGACATAGCAGCGAAAGCCAAATCTGACCCGAAGTTGTTATACAGCCACATCAGGAGGAAACAACAGTCAAGGACCAGGTAATCAGGCTAAGGAATGAAGGAGGAGAGACAACAAGAAATGACCGTGAAGTATGTGAGGAACTCAACAAGAGATTTAAAGAAGTGTTCACAGAGGAGACAGAAGGGGCTCCAGAAAGACGGAGAGGTGGGGCACACCACCAAGTGCTGGACACAGTACACATAACCAAGGAAGAAGTGAAGAGGCTTCTGAGTGAGCTAGATACGTCAAAGGCAATGGGGCCGGATAACATCTCTCCATGGGTCCTGAAAGAGGGAGCAGAGGCGCTATGTGTACCTCTAACAACAATATTCAATACATCAAAACAGGGAGATTGCCTGAGGCATGGAAGACAGCAAATGTAGTCCCAATATTTAAAAAAAGAGACAGACATGAAGCACTAAACTACAGACCAGTGTCACTGACATGTATAGTATGCAAAGTCATGGAGAAGATTATCAGGAGAAAAGTGGCAGAACACCTAGAAAGGAATGATCTCATCAACAACAGCCAACATGGTTTCAGGGACGGGAAATCCTGTGTCACAAACTTACTGGAGTTCTATGACATGGTGACAGTAGTAAGACAAGAGAGAGAGAGGGGTGGGTGGATTGCATTTTCTTAGACTGCAAGAAGGCGCTTGACACAGTTCCATACAAGAGATTAGTGCAAAAACTGGAGGACCAAGCAGGGATAACAGGGAAGGCACTACAATGGATCAGGGAATACTTGTCAGGAAGACAGTAGCGAATTATGGTATGTGGCGAGGTGTCAAAGTGGGCACCTGTGACCAGCGGGGTCCCACAGGGGTCAGTCCTAGGACCAGTGCTGTTTCTGGTATTTGTGAACGACATGACGGAAGGAATAGACTCCGAAGTGTCCCTGTTTGCAGATGACGTGAAGTTGATGAGAAGAATTCATTCGATCGAAGACCAGGCAGAACTACAAAGGGATCTGGACAGGCTGCAGACCTGGTCCAGCAATTGGTTCCTGGAGTTCAACCAAGTGCAAAGTCATGAAGATTGGGGAAGGGCAAAGATGACCGCAGACGGAGTACAGTCTAGGGGGCCAGAGACTACAAACCTCACTCAAGAAAAAACATCTTGGGGTGAATATAACACCAGGCACATCTCCTGAAGCGCACGTCAACCAAATAACTGCTGCAGCATGTGGGTGCCTAGCAAACCTCAGAACAGCATTCCGACATCTTAATAAGGAATCGTTCAGGACCCTGTACACCGTGTACGTTAGGCCCATATTGGAGTATGCGGCACCAGTTTGGAACCCACACCTAGCCAAGCATGTAAAGAAACTAGAGAAAGTGCAAAGGTGTGCAACAAGACTAGTTCCAGAGCTAAGAGGTATGTCCTATGAGGAGAGGTTAAGGGAAATCGACCTGACGACACTGGAGGACAGGAGAGATAGGGGGGACATGATAACGACATACAAAATGCCGAGAGGAATTGACAAGTGAACAAAGACAGGATGTTCCAGAGATGGGACACAGCAACAAAGGGACACAGTTGGAAGTTGAAGACAGATGAATCACAGGGATGTTAGGAAGTATTTCTTCAGCCACAGAGTAGTCAGGAAGTTGAATAGTTTGGGAAGCGATGTAGTGGAGGCAGGATCCATACATAGCTTTAAGCAGAGGTATGATAAAGCTCACGGTTCAGGGGGAGTGACCTAGTAGCGACTAGTGAAGAGGCGGGGCCAGGAGCTTGGACTCAACCCCTGCAGCCTCAACTAGGTGAGTACAACTAGGTGAGTACACACACACACACATCTCTCTATCTGTCCTGAGAGAGGGAGCAAAGGCGCTATGTGTACCCCTAACAACAACATTCAACACATCCATCGAAACAGAGAGATTACCTGAGGTATGGAAGACAGCAAATGTAGTTCCATATTGTAAAAAAGGAGGCAGACATGAAGCACTAAACTAGAGACCAGTGTCACTGGCATGTATAGTATGCAAAGCCATGGAGAAGATTATCAGTAGAATAGTGGTGGAACACCTAGAAAGAATGATCTCATCAACAGCAGCTAACACGGTTTCAAGGACGGGAAATCCTGTGCCACAATTGTATTCGAGTTCTATGACAGGGTGACAGCAGTAAGACAAGAGAGAGAGGGGTGGGTAGATTGCATTTTCTTGGATTGTAAGAAGTTTGGGACAGTTTCACAGAAGAGATTAGTGCAAAGACTGGAGGACCAGGCAGGGATAACAGGGAAGGCACTACAATGGATCAGGGAATACTTGTCAGGAAGACAACAGCGAGTCATGGTACGTAGAGAGGTGCCAGAGTGGACGCTTGTAACGAGTGGGGTTCCACAGGGGTCAGTCCTAGGACCAGTGCTGTTTCTGGTATTTGTGAACGACATGACGGAAGGAATAGTCTCCGAAGTGTCCCTGTTTGCAGACGATGTGAAGTTGATGAGAAGAATTCAATCGGAAAAGGACCAGATAGAACTACAAAGGGATCCGGACAGGCTGCAGACCTGGTCCAGCAATTGGCTCCTGGAGTTCAACCCCACTAAGTGCAAAGTCATGAAGATTGGGGAAGAGCAAAGAAGACTGCAGACGGAGTACAGTCTAAGGGGCCAGAGACTACAAACCTCAATCATGGAAAAAGATCTTGGGGTGAGTATAACACCGGGGACATCTCCTGAGGCGCACATCAACCAAATAACTGCTGCAGCATATGGGCGCCTAGCAAACCTCAGAACAGCATTCCAACATCTTAATAAGGAATCGTTCAGGACCCTGTACATTGTGTATGTTTGGCCAGTTTGGAACCCACACCTAGCCAAACATGTAATGAAACTAGAGAAAGTGCAAATTATTATTATAATCAAAAAGAAGTGCTAAACCACAAGGGCTATACAGCACTGCAGGGCAGGAAGTAAGGGTATCAGGTGGTAAAAGGGAGAGGAATGAGTAGTAGGTTACGGAGTACAGCGGGGCAGTGGATAGTGAAAGGGTAGAGGGTAGCAAAAGATTGAGGTAGAAAGGGCTGAGGGGAGTGCAAAAAGTATCATCAGAGCTTGTGGAGTAAATCAGTCATTGTCAAGAAGTCAGTGAGAGAGTCAGGATTGAAGGAGTGTCCATCAGCAAGAAAGAAATGTAAAGAGAGAGTAGTAGAGCGGGGACAAAGTTGGAGATAAATTCTGCGTGCTCGTTGATAGAGAGGGCAGTCTACCAGAATGTGGCTAATCAATACTGGAACTTAACGCTTCTCACATAGAGGAACAGGGTGCCTCTCCATTAGATACCCATGAGTAAGATGAGTGTGGCCAGTGCGAAGGCGGGAGAGAGTAGTCTCCCAACCTCGGCACTGATGACAAGAAGACAGCCAGTAACCTATACTCGGTTTAATAGAATGAAGTTTGTTACTGAGTAGAGTTGACCAATATTGTTGTCAACGGGTGTGAAGGTAGGTAGCTATTACAGTAAAATAGTCTGGAAATGGAACACCTCTATATGAAATTGGTAGGTCATGTACTTCTGACCGTGCAGCAGTGTCTGTCTGTTCATTGTCCTGTAAGTCAACATGACCAGGGACCCAACAAAAAACAATATCTTTATGCTTGGTAGAGATACGGCGTAGTCAAAGTTGGATATGGAGAACTAGGGGATGAGGTGTATCAAATTTCTGTATAGCCTGTAGAGCACTAAGGGAGTCAGTGACAACCACAAATGATAACACAGGCATAGATGCAATATGAATAAGTGCTGCAAGAATGGCATACAATTCAGCAGTAAAAATGCTAGCCGAAGATAGTAAATGCCCCTGCGCGATGCTGTCCGAAATCACTGCTGCGAATCCGATGCCTTCAGAAGACTTAGAGCCATATTTGTACACTGCGATGGCATGAGAATGAGAGTGGAAGTGGTCAAGAAAAAGAGAGCAGGAAGCTACCGTAGGCAGCTGGGCTTTTGAGCAAGGGAGTGAGAAAGAACAGACTCGAACAGCTGGAACTTCCCAGGGGGGTAGGGAAAAGTGAGATGCTACTTGAACATATAAAGGTGGTAACTGAAGGGAAGACAAGAGCGAATGTAGGCGAAGAGAGAAGGGACAGAGCAAACAGGGGCGGTGAACAAATAAAGAATGTCTACTAATATCGGTGACCATTCTATAAATGGAAGGATTGCGGAGATCGTGAGAGCGTACATAGTAGCGAAGGCAATGGGCATCACGGCGATCAGACAAGAATGGAACATTTGCTTCTGCATAGAGGCTCTCAACAGGGAAAGAGCGAAAAGCACCAAGGCATGAACATAATCCTTGGTGATGGATGGGGCTGAGGCTAGAGAGAGTAGCAGGAGAGGCCGCTGAATATATCTGGTCACCATAATCGAGTTTCGATAAAATGAGGGCTGAATGTAGGCGAAGGAGAGATCGACGATCAGCTCCTCATGAAAGATGAGCAAGGGTTTTAAGAAGGTTCAGCCGGCTGTGACAAGTTGCCTTCAGAGAGGTAATGTGAGGTTTCCAGGATAACCTACGGTCAAAGAGAAGGCCTAGAAAACTGACTGTATCACATTCAGGGATACGGGAGCCATAGAGGTACAAAGGATGATCAGAGATGACAGAGCGTCACGTGAAAGTAATTTGGTGAATTTTGGTACTGGAAAATTTAAACCCATGCATGGTGACCCAATTGGAAACACGGTCGACCACATGCTGGAGAGAAACTGTAATGAGGTGACAATCAGCGCCTGTACAAGCAACAGCGAAGTCATCGACATAGAGTGATGACTAAATATTGGATGGAAGAACAGAGGCCAAATAATTTATAGAACACATCCCTGGGAGACACCTTCAGCTTGGTGTTGTTGTGTCATATGTCAAGTTGTGTCATATGCCTTCTCAATGTCAAAAAATATGGCAATAACTGAGTGGTTATTCGCAAAGACATTACGAGCATACCTATTCAAGCATAGTAAGGGGTCTATGGTAGATCGGCCCTTACGAAAGCCATATTGACTAGTGGAGAGACTGTTGTGTGTCTCTAAATACCACATTAAACGTCGATTTACGAGACATTCCATCACTTTGCAAACTGCACTAGTAAGAGCAATGGGACGACAGTGGGAGGCATCATGTCCCGTAGTACCCGGCTTGCGGAAAGGGAGAACAATGGCAGATTTCCACAGCTGGGGAAGAACTCCTTGTGACCAAATAAGATTGAAGAGTTGTAAGAGGACTGTAAGGGCTGACTGATGTAAATGTTTTAACATCCGAATATGAATGTCGTCGGGCCCAGCTGCCGATGATCAGCAAGCTGAGAGTGTTGCCTCCAGTTCCAGAAGTGTAAAAGGCACATTATACTGTTCTTCTCTGAGAGAAGAAAAGTCCAAGGGTACATAGATGGGCATAGATGGAGCCCCCGGGAAATATGGACCATATGAGTGCCAATTTCAATGGCAACGTCAAGAGAGTTTGCTATGTCAACATTGGGGACCCGTAGAACAGGCTACGGGTCAGGAGAGTATTTACCACTCAATTTCCTCACTTTTTTCCAGACTACACTCATAGAGGAAGCAGAGGTGATGGTGGAAATAATCTCGCCAGCAAGTGCATTTAGCGTCACGGATGACACGGCGAGCAACCGAACGCTTCTCCTTAAAATCAAGAAGTCTCTCATCAGTTCTATTGTACTGGTACCTGCCCCATGCAGCACGTATCAAACGTACTGCATGAGCACAAGCAGAAGACCACCAAAGCACACACTTCTGAGAATTCCTGCCTGAGGTTTGGGGTATAGAATGAGATGCTGCGGTTAAAACTGACGTCGAGAAGAGGTGTAGGAGCTCATCAATGGAGGATGAAGAAGGAACCTCACTAAAAGCAGTGAGTTGTGAGTAAAGGTCCCAATTTACCCGATCAAATTGCCAGTGAGGGCTACGGAAAGGTGGTGAATATGAAGGAGAAGTAAGAATGATTGGAAAATGATCGCTCTCATGTAAGTCCGGTAGAACAGACCAGACGAAGTCTTCTGCAGTGGAGGAAGAGCAGACCAATAGATTGATGCAAGAGTATGAGTACGAGGATCAAAATGGGTGGGAGTACCTGTATTTAAAACACGGAGGGGGTGAGAGGCGAGAAAAGCCTCCAACTGAATGCCACATGAGGAAATGGTGGGCAGAGGAAACGGTGAGCATTAAAATCGCCAAGTAACAGAAGTGGTGGTGGTAAGGATGAAACAAGAAAGGCAAAATCTATGGTGCTGTTCGCACCTACTCCTAGGTTGAGGGACTGATTACCTCATCTTCTGTACATAGTTCTACTGTCTTCAAGTTATGTCCTAGAATTTGTATTGATAAAGCCACTGGATGGCGAAACGTCTACAATAAAGATACCCAGATGTTGCACATGTGTCTTACTCTCATCTTGTCGGTATTATATACCATTCGTACACCACCTGAAGCTTGTGATGAAACAGCACCAGCAAGAGGTACAGGGGCATCAGGAGTGTCCAAAGAGTAGTCAAAAAACGAAGCAGGGTCAGAACGGGGTGTGGTACCAGTAAGGGGCCCAGGGGTAGCAGGTTCATGGACTAGGGATTCCATGGTTAGGTTACTTCTTTCTTTTTGTTTTTAAGAAAAAAAGAAAGAAAAGAAAATAAAAACAAAAAAACAAAAAAAGGGGGGGGGGAATGGGAAGGAATAGTTCTTAGGAGGAATGAAAGGGCCGGAAATCACCCTCCGTGCCAAGAGGACCTCAACACCACAAGTAGTGTAGATGTGGCATGGAACCCATGCCATACCCTACCCTTCATGCCAGTAAACCAGCAATCCAGGACAGCAACCTCACATCTGCCGAGCTACCTCGGTGGACAATAGAGAGGGTGGCCGGATGTTCACCACAAAGCATACCTCCTTTGGCCACCACCCCTGGAATCCGAAAGGCAGCCTCCAGAGATACACCCATCGCCCAAAAGACACTCAAATCCACCCCCTCAGAAGACTGGAGAGGGAACGGGATATCCCCAGGCAATCCAGATTCCACAGCAAACTGCAACTCCACCAAGAACCTCAACGGAAAGGGATTGATCCCGGAATGGGATTGACCCCAGTACCCTTCCTGCTACCTAGGAACCAGTAGGCCTGTGGAAAGAATCCCAAAGGCCAAAAAGAGGAAGGGAATAAGGGAGGGATGGGGGGGGGGATGAGGAGGAAAGGAAAAAGGGAGGATGAGGAAGATGGGATAGGGAAGGGAGGATTGTGGGGTAATTAGGTTCGATTTGAGGAAGGAGACCAACAGGTCTAATTTCTCAGACCAAGAGCCTCTTCACCACGCCAAGGAGCCCCCCTTGCATGTAAAGAAACTAGAGAAAGTGCAAAGTTTTGCAACAAGACTAGTTCCAGAGCTAAGGGGTATGTCCTACAAAAAAGAGGTTAAAGGAAATCGAGCTGACGACACTGGAGTACAGGAGAGATAGGAAGGACATGATAACAATATATAAAACACTGCGAGGAATTGACAAGGTGGACAGAGACAGAATGTTCCAGAGGGAACACAATTGGAAATTGAAGACACAAATGAATCACAGACATGCTAGGAAGTATTTGTGGAGAAATTTTCTCTAGGAATGGAGTATCAGCCCCGTTCAGCCACTTTCAGCCCTCTGAGGGACTCAGCCCTCCAGAGGGGCTGATGGCATTTTGCTTCTGCATCTCTGCATCAACACGTTAATTGATTTCAGATGCAGTATGAGCATGTGTCATGGTCATGCAACTTCTTTGCAAGAGACCAGTGTTGTAAATAGTGTAGTTTAATGAGAGACAATCAATCTCTTACTTTAGCATGACAATTAAGGAAAATCCTGCACCCACTTTAATACCATGTTAAAGATATTGTATATTGTTGTCTGTGTCCAGACAGTAAGAATCAAGCATTCTGCATAGCATCATGGTGGAAGTTTGGCAAGGAAGGGAAATATGCTATGTCAGCTTTTCCTTCGTGTGCTGCGGGCAAGCAAAGTGCGGCTAGAGGCATCTTAGCTTAGATTGCAATATGTAATGGTGCAGTAAAGACTCGTACTTCACGCTATAAGAGCGAACAAAGGAAGTGACTCGTGCATTGCTGTACCTCAGACAATCTCCATAATAACCATAAAACTGTTACCATGAAGTGTGTACAGCTTCTTTAATGACATTATCACGAAAGACAAACCTTGTGGAACATAGTGTACTGGGTACACTATGTACAAACCCAGGTAAGTCTGTTTTGACATATGGTAGTTCAGCTGACTGTACAGTTGAGAACTAATGTAGGAGCTAAGCAGATTACCATAAACCCCAGTTATATGTGGGCTTTTTAGCCCAACACACATGAGTATAGAATTCAGTGGATCCAGCCATTATTCAGTTATGAAAATACTGACACAACACCCCCTAGGGGTAATTACACTTAAAATACATCTTTTTCACACAGCCATTAGGGACTACATACGACAGCTTCTCAAGGTATTGCCTTCAGGGACGGCTGTATAGCTGAGAGCTGTCTCTCAAGATAAGTTCAATTACAGTCCATTATCACTCTTTGACTTAGCTTGTAGCATTTTCCTAAAAGTATTTCTTCAGTCACAAAGTAGTTAGGAAGTGGAATAGTTGAAGAAGCGATGTAGTGGAGGCAGGATCTATTCATAGCTTTAAGAAGAGGTATGATAAAGCTCATGGTGCAGGGAGTGACCCAGTAGTGGCCAGTGAAGAGGCGGGGCCAAGAGCTATGACTCAATCCTTAAGTACAACTAGGTGAGTACTCACACACACACACACACACACACACACACACACACACACACACACACATGCATGCACACACACACACACACATGCAAACACACACACACACACACACACACACACACACACACACATTCACACGTCCTAGCAGCAGAAGCTAGGATACAGTGCTTAGAAGAGGAACTAAAAAACCTAAAACTGATTAGAGAAACAAATGATAATTCAGATGCGACATCTGGAAATTCTATGTAAGGCACAGACAAGGGGACGGTAAGAAACAAAGGAGATATACCACACGTGAAGGCCCTATCAGACCCATGTGGGGCCAGGGAAAAGACGAGGAGCACACTAAGATCAAATGACAGGTCTATAGACAATGAAGGTATGTTATATGCAGAGACTAACAGCCAACTGCAGTAGCAAGGAACAGCTATTCATGAAAGACAGTTCACTGAGCATAAAAGTTTCAGAAAGGACAGGGATTGAAGGCAAGAACATTTCAATGGAAGGAACTAAAACACCTCAGAGGATGCAAATGGAAACTCACTGGGAGGATGAAAGGGAGAGGTCAGTTTTTGTCTACGGGCTCCAAGAAGCCAAAGGGGACAGCTTGGAAGATATAAAACAGGAGGAGCAAAAAATGATTGAAGGCATCATGAAAACAATAGGTGAGGGCGATATGACCCAGGTGACAAATTTTCGGAGAATTGGGTGGTTTGCGAGTGGAAGCAAAATGCCTGTCAAAGTAATTTTCAAGGAAGAATCAGCTCGAACCAGGATCCTGCAAGAGAAAGCACGACTGTGGGACAAACCGGGGTACCAGAGAGTATACTTTGATCGCAACAGAACACAGGAAGAAAGGACTACACTGAAAGAGAGGGTACAGAGATGCAAGGAGGAAAGAGAGACAATGATGAAGATGAGCAGGACCCAGACACAGGTAGAAGGGCAAACACACCCCGCAGAAACTCCCGCAGAAGGACTCTAACCACGACAATCCCAACGCAACTGAGCAATCTAAACCAGAACCCGCACACTGTTCCCTTTGCCACCAACCCCCACATCACAAACCTCACCCCAACAGCTGCCCCCTATGGGCATTCTGACCCCACTCCCCTCATCACAAACCCCACCCACACCACAGTCCCCCATAGGCCCCACCAAGGCTATCACTCCCCCAACCCCAATATTCTCCCAGGACCACAGTGATAGACAAGAAGCTGAAGGTTTGGTACACAAACACAGACAGAATAACGAATAAATAAGAGGAGTGGCAAAAAAGACTCAGCTAGAAATCCCCAGACATCATAGCAGTCACAGAAACGAAACTCGTTGAGACAATAACAGATGCAATCTTCCCAATTGGATATCAGATCCTGAGGAAAGATAGAAGGAGTAGAGGGGGAGGAAGGGTTGCACTGCTCATAAAAAACCGATGGAGATTTGAGGAAATGGAAGGCATGGACATGATTGGAGAAAGGAATTACATAGCAGGTACAATTCAGTCTGGAGAACATAAAGTAGTCATAGGAGTGATGTATAACCCACCACAGAAATGCAGGAGGCCAAGAGAGGAGTACGAAGAAAATAACAGAGCGATGGTGGACACACTGGCTGAGGTGGCAAGAAGAGCTCACTCGAGCAGAGCAAAGTTACTGGTAATGGGCAACTTCAGCCACTAGGAGATCGACTGGGAAAACCTGGAGCCACATGGGGGTCATGAAACATGGAGAGCCAAGATGATGGATGTGATACTTGAAAACCTCATGCATCAACATGTCAGGGACACTACCAGAGAGAGAGGGGAGGATGAGCCAGCAAGACTGGATCTTGTGTTCACCCTGAGCAGTTCAGGCATTGAGGACATCAATTACGAGAGGCCCCTTGGAGCTAGCGATCACGTGGCTCTGAGTTTTGATTATATAGTTGAGCTACAAGTACAAAAGGTAACTGGAATTGAATGGGAAAAGCCAAACTATAAAAGTGGGGACTACACAGGTATGAGGAACTTCTTGCAGGAGGTTGAATGGGACAGAGAACTGGTAGGAAAATCTGTAAACGAGATGGTATATGTAACAGCAAAGTGCAAGGAGGCAGAGGAGAGGTTTGTTCCCAAGGGAAACAGAAATAATAGGAAGACCAAAGTGAGTCCATGGTTTACCCGAAGGTGTAGGGAGGCAAAAACTAAGTGCAGCAGAGAATGGAAAAGGTACAGGAGGCAAAGGACCCAGGAAAATAAGGAGATTAGCAGAAGAGCCAGAAACGAGTATGCACAGATAAGGAGGGAGGGCCAGCGACATTAAAAGAACGACATAGCATCGAAAGTCAAGTCTGACCAGAAACTGCTGTATAGCCACATTAGGAGAAAGACAACAGTCAAAGACCAGGTGATAAGGCTGAGGAAAGAAGGTAAGGAACTCACAAGGAACGATCAAGAAGTGTGTGAGGAGCTCAATATGAGATTTAAGGAAGTATTTACAGTGGAGCCTGGAAGGCCTCTGGGGGGACAGAACAGAGGGGGACACCAGCTAGGAATATACCAACAAGTATTGGATGACGTACATACAAATGAGGAGGAGGTGAAGAAGCTGCTATGGGACACAGATACCTCAAAGACAATGGGACCAGACAACATCTCAGCTTTTGTCCTTAGAGAGGGAGCGGATATGCTGTGCGTGCCACTTACCACAATCTTCAACACATCCATGGAAACTGGGCAACTTCCTGAGGTATGGAAGATGGAGAGAGAAAAGAGGCACTAAAATATAGACCTGTGTCATTGACGTGTTTAGTATGCAAAGTTATGGAGAAGATTATCAGGCGGAGAGTGGTGGAGCACCTTGAACGGAACAAGAGTATAAACGCCAACCAGCACGGATTCATGGAAGGCAAATCCTGTGTCACAAACCTTCTGGAGTTTTATGATAAAGTAACAGAAGTAAGACATGAGAGAGAGGGGTGGGTTGGACTGCAGGAAGGCCTTTGACACAGTTCCTCACAAGAGATTAGTGCAGAAGCTAGAGGATCTGGCGCATATAACAGGAAGGGCACTGCAATGGATCAGAGAATACCTGACAGGGAGGCAAGAACGAGTCATGGTAGGTGATGAGGTATCACAGTGGGCACCTGTGGTGAGCAGGATCCCACAGGGGTCGGTCCTAGGACCAGTGCTATTTTTGGTATATGTGAACGACATGATAAAAGGGTTAGACTCAGAAGTGTCTCTGTTCGCAGATGATGTGAAGTTAATGAGGAGAATTAAATCAGATGAGGATCAGGCAGGACTTCAAAGAGACCTGGACAGACTGGACACCTCGTCCAGCAACTGGCTTCTCGAATTTAACCCTGCCAAATGCAAAGTCATGAAGATCGGGGAAGGGCACAGAAGACCGCAGATGGAGTATAGGCTAGGTGGCCAAAGACTGCAAACCTCGCTCAAGGAGAAAGATCTTGGGGTGAGTATAACACCGAGCATGTCTCCGGAAGCACACATCAACCAGATAACTGCTGCAGCATATGGGCGCCTGGTAAACATGAGAACAGAGTTCCAATACCTTAGTAAGGAATCTTTCAAGGCACTGTACACCGTATACGTCAGCCCCATACTGGAGTATACAGCACCTGTTTGCACCCGCACTTGATCAAGCACGTCAAGAAATTAGAGAAAGTGCAAAGGCTTGCAACAAGGTTAGTTCCAGAGCTAAGGGGAATGTCCCATGAAGAAAGGTTAAGGGAAATCGGCCTGACGACACTGGAGGACAGGAGGGTAAGGGGAGACATGATAACGACATAAAATACTCCGAGGAACAGACAAGGTGGACAAAGACAGGATATTCCAGGGAGGGGACACAGAAACAAGAGGTCACAATTGGAAGTTGAAGACTCAGATGAGTCAAAGAGATGTTAGGAAGTATTTCTTCAGTCATAGAGTTGTCAGGCAGTGGAATAGCCTAGAAAGTGACGTAGTGGAGGCGGGAACCATACATAGTTTTAAGACGAGGTTTGATAAAGCTCATGGAGCAGGAAGAGAGAAGACCCAGCAGCAACCAGTGAAGAGGCAGAGCCAGGAGCTAAGACTCGACCCCTGCAACCACAAATAGGTGAGTACACATTCACACACGCACACACACACACACACGCACACGCACACGCACACGCACACGCACACGCACACACACACACACACACACACACGACACAGTGGGATAAGGAGAGGGAGAGGTCAATGTTTGTCTACGGGCTCCAAGAAGTTGAAGGGAAACCTATGATGAAAGAATCCAGGGGGAGAAGAAAGTGATCGAAGGTATCTTGAAAGCAATAGGAGAGAGACATGACCCAGGTGGCAAATTTTCAGAGAATTGGATGATTTGCACGCAGGAGACGGCCTGTCAGAGTAGTCTTCAAGGCAGAATCAACTCAGACCAGGGTCCTGCAGGAGAAAGCAAGACTGAGGGACAATTCAGAGTACCGGAGATTGTACCTTGATTTCAACAGAACATAGGAGGAAAGGATGAGACTGAGAGAGAGGGTACAAAAATGAGAGGAGGAACGGGAGGCATCGATGAGGATGAGCAGAACCCAGACTCAGGCGGAAGGACAAATACACCCTACAAAGACTCCCACAGAAGGACTCCAACCACAGCAACCCCAAAGCAACTGAACAACCTCAACCAAAACTTGCACATTGTTCCCTCTGCTCCCACCCCCACCACAAATGCCACCTCTACAGCAGCCCCTTTTGGGCAATCTGCCCCCATCCCCCCACCATAAACCCCGCCCACACTGTGAAAACCCCAATGCAGCTGAACAATCTTAACCAACACCAACACACTGTTCACCCTGCTCCCTCCCCCCATATCACAAACCCCACTGCCACAGCAGCTCCATACAGGCACTCGGCCCTCACCCCCCCCCACAAATCCCACCCACACCACAAACCCATATAACCCCCCAGGGCTCCCACCCCTCAACCCCAATATTCTCCCAGGCACTATGATAGAGAAGAAGCTGAAGGTGTGGTACACAAATGCAGATGGAATAGCAAATAAATAAGAGGAATGGCATGAAAGAATCAACGAGAAGTCCCCGGACATCATAGCAGTCACAGAAACGAAACTCACTGAGACAATAACAGATGCATATTTCCCACCGGGATACCAGATCCTGAGGAAAGAAGGAGCAGAGGATGAAGAGGGGTTGCACTGGTTATAAAAAACCGATGGAGTTTCGAGGAAATGGTGGGTATGGACGAGATTGGAGAAAGGGACTACATAGCAGGGACAATTCAATTTGGGGAACATAAGGTAGTCATTGCTGTGATGTATAACCCACCACAGAAATGCAGGAGGCCAAGAGAGGAATATGATGAGAACAACAGAGTGATGGTGGACACACTGGCTGAGATGGCACGAAGAGCTCAAATGTGCAGAGCAAAGTTACTGGTTATGGGTAATTTCAACCACAGGAAGATCGACTGCGAAAACCTTCTGACACATGGGGGCACCGAAACATGGAGAGCCAAGATGATGGATGTGGTACTGGAAAACCTCATGCATCAACACATATGGGACACTACCAGAGAGCAAGGGGAGGATGAACCAGCAAGACTGGACCTTGTGTTCACCCTGAGTAGGTCAGACATTGATGACATCACATGTGAGAGGCCCCTCGGAGCTAGTGACCACGTAGTCCTGAGTTTTGATTATAAAGTAGAGTTACAGGTGGAGAGGGTAACAGGAGTCGAATGGGAAAAGCCAAACTATAAAAGAGGGGACTGCACAAGTATGAGGAACTTTCTGCGGGAGGTGCAGTGGGACAGAGAAATGGTAAGAAAGACAGTAAATGAAATGATGGAGTATGTAACAACAAAATACAAGGAGGCAGTGGAAAGGTTTGTTCCCAAGGGCAACAGAAACAATGGGAAGACCAAAGCGAGTCCTTGGTTTACCCAAAGGTGCAGGGAGGCAAAAACTAAGAGCATTAAAGAATGGAAGAGGTATAGAAAGCAAATGACCCAGGAAAACAAGGAGATCAGTCGAAGAGCCAGAAACGAATATGCACAGATAAGAAGGGAGGCCCAGCTACAGTACGAAAATGACATAGCATCGAAAGAAAAGTCTGACCTGAAACTGTTGTTTAGCCACATTAGGAGAAAGACTACAGTCAAAGCCCAGATGATAAGGCTGAGGAAAGAAGGTGGGGAACAAACAAGAAACAATCAAGAGGTATGCGAGGAACTAAACAGGAGATTTAAGGAAGTTTTCACAGTGGAAACAGGAAGGACTCTGGTCAGACAGGGCAGAGGGGGACACCAACAGGGAATAGACCAATAGGTGCTGGACGATATGCACACAATTGAGGAGGAGGTGAAGAAGCTGCTAAGTGACCTTGATACCTCAAAGGCAATGTGACCGGTCAACATCTCCCTGTGGGTCCTCAGGGAGTGAGCAGATATACTGTGTGTGCCATTAACCACAATCTTCAACACATCCCTGGAAACTGGGCAACTACCTGAGGTATGGAAGACCGCAAATGTAGTTCCCATTTTTAAAAAAGGAGACAGAAAAGAGGCACTAAATTACAGACCTGTGTCACTAAACCTTTATAGTATGCAAAGTCATGGAGAAGATTATCAGGAGGAGAGTGGTGGAGCACCAGGAACGGAACAAGATTATAAACGATAACCAGCACGGATTCATGGAAGGCAAATCCTGTGTCACAAACCTTCTGGAGTTCTATGACAAAGCTACAGAAGTGCGACACAAGAGAGAGGGGTGGGTTGATTGCATTTTCTTGGACTGCAAGAAGGCCTTCGAGACAGTTCCTTACAAGAGACTAGTGCAGAAACTAGAGGATCAGACGCGTATAACAGGAAAGGAACTGCAATGGATCAGAGAATACCTCACAGGGAGGCAATAACACGTCGTGGTAGGTGATGAGGTATCACAATGGGCACCTGTGACGAGCGGGGTCCCACAAGGGTCGGTCCTAGGACCAGTGCTGCTTCTGGTATATGTGAATGACATGATGGAAGGGATAGACTCAGAGGTGTCCCTGTTTGCAGATGATGTGAAGTTAATGAGGAGAATTAAATCAGATGAGGACCAGGCAGGATTTCAAAGAGACCTGGACAGGCTGGACACGTGGTCTAGCAACTGGCTTCTTGAATTCAACCCTGCCAAATGCAAAGTCATGAAGATCAGAGAAGGGCAAAGAAGACCTCAGAGTATTGACTAGGTGGCTAAGGACTGCATAACACCGAGGATGTCTCCGGAGGCACACATCAACCAGATGACTGCTGCAGCATAAGGGCGCCTGGCAAACCTGAGAATAGCGTTCCGATACCTTAGTAAGGAATCGTTCCAGACACTGTACACTGTGTACATCAGGCCCATACTGGAGTATGCAGCTCCAGTTTGGAACCCACACCTGGTCAAACACGTCAAGAAATTAGAGAAAGTGCAAAGGTTTGCAACAAGGCTAGTTCCGGAACTCAGGGGTATGTCCTACGAAGAAAGGTTGAGGGAAATCGGACTGACGGCATTGGAGGACAGGCGGGCCAGGGAAGACATGATAACGGCATACAAAATGCTGCGTGGAATAGATAAGGTAGACAGGGACAGGTTGTTCCAGGGAGGGGACACATAAACAAAGGGTCACAATTGGAAGCTGAAGATTCAGACGAGTCATAGAGATGTTAGGAAGTATTTCTTCAGTCATATAGTCGTCAGCAAGTGGAATAGCCTAACAAGTGATGTAGTGGAGGCAGGAACCATACATAGCTTTAAGACGAGGTATGACAAAACTCTGGAAGCAGAGTGAGAGAGGACCTAGTAGCGATCAGTGAAGAGGCGGGGCCAGGAGCTTGGACTCGACCCCTGCAACCTCAACTAGGTGAGTACACACACACACACACACACACACACACACACACACACACACACACACACACACACACACACATCCTGAATCTAATTCAAATTTTTAGAAACACCAACGAGATCAGTTTCCTACAATAACAAGCACAAAAAGGTAGACGCTGCTCAGAAGTTACGTTACGATTTGTTTTACGTGGAAGCGTTGTAAGTAATCAGATACAACACCCAGAAAAACAGTATTTAAATTTTCTCAATTTCCTCCGTAGCAAAAATTCCTGCAATTGTTTTTTTTTGACCAGCTTAAAAAACAGTAATGACAGTATATACGAAAGTAAAATTTTGTTGATCAGAAGAGACATTCTCCAATTTTTTTACAGAAACTTGACCGATTAATAAAACTGGCACAGGAAAACTTACCCAACCTAATATCAAGCAAATGCTTCCGTTAAAGAAAATACACAAGCACTAAAAATTTTGGAGGGACTACAAGATGCATTCTTCTAATTATTGGAAGGAATCCAACAAAATTCGTGTCTACAGAGCTTAAACTCATTGAAACGTTTCATCCATTTCATACACTTTAGCTAAGTTTTCGTTGTAGATTTTATGGACGAGACACAAATAAAGAAAATGTAAAAAGTCATTATATCTGTCGGTTATTATTATATATATCTTAGTTATTATAAATTGTGATAGATCATTTCAATAAACTCTGGTTATTTCTGCACTCACAAAACACCTGTACAGACTAAAAGCTCTTGTCCTAATTCAGCTCAATTGAAAGCCAAGCCCTCGCCATTGTATACCCCCCCCCCCTCCCAAGGTGCGACTCACAACAGTCGACTAACACCCACGTAGCTACTAACTGCTACGTGTACAGGGGAGCAGGTTAAAGGAAATATGCTGAATATAGCAAAGTAGCACAAGATACTCATTGCCATTACTATTGAATACCAGTTTATTGTATACATTTTTTACTCAGTTCTGTGTGGAACTTCTTGAGCTAAATACGTGTTGCAAAGACATTTTCTGAAATCAGTTTGTATGTTAAAGAATTTTAATTTTTTTTATAAGGTGACAATAAGTATCTGATTTTGTAACAGATGGGCCGATGTGCGCGCAGGAGCGAGTGACTGTGACGGCAGTGGAGGGGGAGGTAGTGACGCTGCAGTGTACCGTGGACGCATACCCAACTAACGTCACCTTCTACTGGCTTTTTAACAACACGGTCGACTCCACACGCTTCAGGCCCGGTGAGGTGAGACGCCAGTCATAAGGATTGTAATAATTCTACTTCCAGATTGATAGTTTAGATGATACAGTACTTCAAGTCCAGACGCCTCTAACCCATTATTAAACGCTTGTGTGTGCTAAGGAGGACCTCAGTTGGAGGTGGAAATATACAGAATAATCAATTATCTACGTTTCTGTCTGTGTGTGGGGTTCATACTAGTCATCTTCCAGAATGTTTAATATTAACAGCACTAGAGTAACATTACTCCAAAATTAATGATACCTTTTTTATGAAAGTTTTACATAGGTAGAACACTGTTGGTATTTGTCTGTGTAACGTTGTCACCCTCTCTGTGTTCATTTATCACTGACAGAAGGCAATAGCCAGTTGTGTGAGAGTTAACATGTCACCAGTTTCACCAATACTCACAAATTTTAAAAGTAAATATCTAAACTGTTTTAAACGTTACCAAAACATACGATAAACCTCAAGAGGGTTATTAGTTAGAGAAGTTAGAAAATGATATCAAACATCTCTATCATTATTTATATATAATTAAGAAGTATGAAGAAGATACAGAATACAGTCTACCCATCCCACCTTTAAGTATTTGTCCTATAAAATATTTTTTTGTAGTTTACAGTAACATGAATAAGTAGTCTCTCATATAATTGTGTTGTCGCGCGGTGGCTACTGTATAAGTAGTCTCTCATATATTTGTGTTGTCGCGCGGTGGCTACTGTATAAGTAGTCTCTCATATAATTGTGTTGTCGCGCGGTGGCTACTGTATAAGTAGTCTCTCATATATTTGTGTTGTCGCGCGGTGGCTACTGTATAAGTAGTCTCTCATATATTTGTGTTGTCGCGCGGTGGCTACTGTATAAGCCCAGATGCATGTACTTCCATGAACGCAACTGGAACAGTGCAGAGTGCGGCATGTGATTGTAATTCAGTTACACATTTGCGAAGATCTGAAGTGATTCAGAAGAGACATTTACAAATCATCACACTGAAATTAATTTCCCACTTTTTGTAATTAAAAATCACATATTATGATATACAATGCCTAAACATAATTCCGAGTTTTCCAAGGAACCAAAGAGACCAATATACTAACATACACAAGCAAAATGGTAAAATATATTGCAAATCACATCTGACGATTAATAGAACCATCATTCATCAATATTGTGTGAAAAAATCATGACACTCCTATTATTACTCTTTGAAAAAAAATAAAACAAATGTCAATAACTTATTCCTGAGTTATTCATAGTTTTGTTTTTATAAAACTCTATGGACATGGCGCGCCAAATATGAGCGTGTTGCAAACCCCTATCATTGTTTATAACCCAGAGTGAGCGTGTTGCAAACCCCTATCATTGTTGATAAGCCAGAGTGAGCGTGTAGCAAACCCCTATCATTGTTGATAAGCCAGAGTGAGCGTGTTGCAAACCCCTATCATTGTTTATAGCCCAGAGTGAGCGTGTTGCAAACCCCTATCATTGTTGACAACCCAGAGTGAGCGTGTTGCAAACCCCTATCATTGTTTATAACCCAGAGTGAGCGTGTTGCAAACCCCTATCATTGTTGATAAGCCAGAGTGAGCGTGTTGCAAACCCCTATCATTGTTGATAAGCCAGAGTGAGCGTGTTGCAAACCCCTATCATTGTTTATAGCCC